>NC_057706.1:3277415-3577415 GCF_014466175.1 Vespula pensylvanica | reverse complement strand
TCTCCACTCGTATTCGTAGTTCATATTTTGTTCATACCTATAGCTTAAATTACGCATGCTTCGAGCGAAAAGTGATAAACAGTCTTAAATCATTGATGGATCACACTGAAGGCCCTTTTATTTATCACTGTTTAACATCACCGTGTCTCCTAACTGCATGACTTTTGTTTTGCCACCAATAAGATGTGGTTAGTAAGTTATGATCAATAAACTTAAGTAGTGGAGGAAGGGATTGATTGATTGAACTGGTAGTGGACTGTACAGAGAACGATAGAGAATAATTATTATATATAGATATCTTATTATAGATAATAGTTGATATTAGTTTATTAATCTTATTTCGTAATGTTTTTGTTTATTTCATTGTTACTTTTTATTAGTAAAAACTCAATTAACTTTCTTTGTTTTCAGGCTGTATACTTTTAACGATTTTTCTTTACTATACAAAGATATTAATAATATTATTTTTGTTTTATTTCAGATTATTATTGTGCAATCATTTGTGCAGCCATGAATGGGTTTTTCGTTGTTGTAAAAAATTGGTCTATATGTAAAATAAAAAAAGAATCGTGAAGTAGACTATTTTTCCGTTAATTTGCATTTGTTTGCGTTTTGCGATTTCAATTAACTTTTAGGAATATGTTAATTGGATTGCGTGCAAAGCAGTCATAGAGTCAGTATTTGTTTGTAAAAAGTTTTATTTATCTATCTCTTATAGTCACATAAACTCTTTTCAAATATAAAACAAACGATATAGATATTTGTGAATTAACTTTATCGTCCGTCTCTTAATTACTAAATTATCGCGTATTAGAGTCAGTGCATCATAACCTTCTTGATCAAGAATCATTCCTATAGAAGAACAATAGTAAGTAAATGTCGTAATTTTATAGTCGATGTAATTTTATAATTTGTTTCGTTATAATAAATTTAATAAAATTCAATAAAAATTTTTTTCATTCTTTTCCAGATCATCAATCTACTACAACTTCCACCTACTTTATTTTCAATCTGTCTAATATAAATCTACTTCATTGGTGATCTATTGCGAATTAATCTTTAATTTCGACCTATGACAAGGATGAGTGGACCCATCGCAGGTCTTCTTAATCAGTGAGTGAAAAAATTTAAACTCTTCCAGTGCTGATTATGGCGAGGATGAATGATCTGATTTATGGTAATTTTTTTAATAAATTATTGACGAACGTGATTTTTAGTAATTCTTTTTTCGGATTTATTCAAGAATAATATATTTTTAAGCGCATTTTTACTGTTTCTTTTTTTCTTTTTTTTATGCATAACAATTTTTATTAGTTCAGGATAGCATTTTCTTGTTTCATTGGTTCGAATTGTTTAATTAATAATGCAATTTATTAACACCTGTTTTGTTTGTATTTTCTTGCGATATTAATGATGAAATTGGGCATTAATTCATTGGATATTGTTTAAAAAAATAGTTACATAGTATATATTACACTCATTATTTTGTATTTAGTCTATCTAATTGCGATCTAGATTCCAGATATCGAGATATCAAAAAAATAAGCAAAAAAATAAACACGACGGGTAGATTCTGAAAATCACGTGGCGAATTATGATTTAATTCTTTTATTACAATAGCCATTTGTGTGGAGTCGTTCGAGATTTGTTAATTATTTTTGAATGAAATATTAATTAAATATTCAATCAATTTTATTGATGAAAGAAGAATCTCAATAGAGCCATTGCCTAAAAAAAAAAATCGAATAAAAATAATTGCTATAAAACAAAGAGACTTGTAGAATCATAATCCGTAAACTAAGTTAATCCATTTTTTATTTAGGATTTTTTGGAATTAATATATTCATATGTGTAACAAACATATAGTTTGTTCTAACAATTTTAGGAATTGTTATTGTATTAGTGATTTTACATGATATATCGCACCCAATGCATGCGTATATTTTAGATGATGAATTGTACATTATTACGTGAAATTTTTCATCGCTTATATACATGGAAAACACATTCCATTATTTTGAATATCGAATTAACTAAATAATAATGAATAAAAACAAATATTCTTATATTATTAATCCAATTGGAGCCGAGTGCGTACGATTGTGTAGAATTATTTTTTTTAGATTTAATAAATTTATTGCGTCGGTTGTTTTGAGAATTTTTATTTGTTGATACGAGATGAATAGGCATTATGTTAATAATAGATCGTATTGAATTTTTTGATGGTATGAGGCAACAGTGTTCCGTAGTAATTTTTACTGAATGGCTATATTGTACTTTCTTATTTAGCTGTATAGGATTACCGTAAATATCGTACATCTATTCTGAGTTTTAAAAGATTCATGAAAGATAGTGAACAATGTAATAAAGTGTATGATATTTATTTTAATCTGATAATAAGATACATATTTTTTTTTAAAGGTTATTTGATCGCTCATGGTAGGATTAGGTATACATGAAATGTCGGTAGGTTTAGTGTTAAAGGAAAATTAAAGAAAAGTAAGAAATAAACACCAATAAAAATAATATGAAGTGATCTTAAATAATAATACAAAACTTTTTCTTTTTTTTTATGATTATTTGCTTCATTAATATAATGAATTAGAGATTGGTGCATTTTTTTGAAACAAGGTATGCAGTATGTTAGTTTTCCACTGTATTTTTCACAGAAGGTTGTGACCTTTTTGCATATTTTATTATCTATTGCTCATATTTTTTCTTAATTCTTGATAACATCCTTCATACATTCTTTTTGTGCTACTTACACCATTGTTTTTAGCTAATGAATGGATCCGCTCCTTTCGTTTAATTTTCTCTTTTCAGTTTTCCTTCTGTTTCAACCTTATTTTCCTGATAGAGACACTGGTAAACCTTTTCTATCAGGTCTTAATGTCCCACAAATTTTAGTTTTATTTTTAATGTATTGTTGAAATACATTTTTTCCACTTTCATCTAACACAAGTGCATTCAGATATCAAGTGTTCCTGAGAATTTTTTATTATTGGTTGTGTGAAGGGCCTTATCTTATACAATCTATCTTTGCTATAATCAATCATATTATCTGTGAAATGCAAATACTTTAACAAAAGTAAAAATGTATCTCTTAGGATAATTTTTGATATAAATTCGTTATGGAACAAAGATTTTTTTATTTACAACATTTACTTACTATTATTCTTTTATGGAAGTGATTCTTGATGAATATCATGATGTTGATAATGCATTAACTATGCGTACCGATCTAAACGTACCGATGTCTCATATATTTCTACCACAGCGGGTGAAATGATCTATCTTCAAAAAGTCATATATTTTACGATGTATATATTGTAAAAAATATACCATTTATTACAATTTGGTGTGTAAATAAAATAATTTTATCCAAATAACGATTGTAAAGAAAATCTGCAGAGGCCATCTTCGAGATTTTGATTTCATAGAGTATTTTGTCCCCATTTGGTCCGCCATATTTACATTTAATTTAGTGCTATTATAGGATCTGACCGTTTTAGATATACCCTTAATACTCTTTTCAGTTTTTATAGATTTATGCTTTGAGCTTAGTAGAAGTACTTTTTTATTTAGCTTTTTACTTTTATACATTGCATAAATCGATTTATACAATTTTATTGAGCCGATATGTATGACGTACTATCTTTCGCCTGCGTTGGATAATTCCAACGATAATAGTTTTTTTATCTAGTAATTTTGCAACTAATAATATGCTCGTAAAAAGATGACGATCTTTTCCATATCACGTAGACGGTTCGATTAGTTTAAGCTTTTTTAGTTTTAATTCCTCCAAGTGGAATTGAAGATTTTCTGTTTTCATTTTTTCTCAAATATGGAAATCCATTTATAATATATTTAGTGCCGACGAAAGATGCTAGTCTTATTTTTAGTCTAAACTTATTTAGTTTGTTAGACGTATATTATTTGACGTAAATTTACACCTCGTTTTGATTGAGAAAAGTTGTTCATCGATAATCACACGTGCATCAGGCTTGTAACAATGATAGGTATTCTGGATGAATTTGTACCATACTTCAAAAAAAAAGATTGGAGATTTCATTTTTTGTTCCATACATATGAAATATTCATATTTTTTGCACCACGTACATATAAAAGAATAATAAAAGTGTCGAATTTTGCAACAATGAGATTCAAGTTAGTTCCTAATATTCAAAATGCCTTTGCTTGTTTTTTTCAGCATTTTTGGTATAAAAGTTATCAACCCAATAAAGTAATAAGAATTTTTAACTGACAAAATAACTGTAACTTGGAATGATCAAGCTTTTTACTTATACGTTTGCAAAAAATCGAGGAGAGTAATTGTTTTGTCACACTAATATTTTTTCAGATACATTGCCGCGTATAAACACATTTATAACTAACTTATCGTCACAAACATACTCTTTATCACTTTTATCGAATTCGATTACTTCTTCGAAGAAATCATATGCCTGAAAATCTTTATTACATAGTGAGTCTTTTGAATCAGATCTTAACACTTAATTTGAATCAGAGATTGAATTGTTAGATATATTGTGTATGGGAAAGTTGTATTTTTCAAGTTGTTTTAGCGGCTTTCGTAGCAAATGAATTTTCTTATGATGGCGCAGTGTGAAATTGATAACGAAAAGTATTTTTCCATTTCTGGTGCTATGGGAACACCAGGTTATATTACTTTACTCTTCCAAGATTTATTTAGAGTTCATCTTGTTAAGAAATGTGGAAAACTGAGAAATATTCTTCGTATCGATATTCTTCGAAAAAATTCAATGAAAAATAAGTCGACTACTGGAAAAAAGTTCGTTATGGGGTTTATATGTCCCATGTCGCTCAAATTTTTATGCTGTCGACCGTATGTATTTATCGGTAGTACACATATTTGAGAAATTGGGGGGCTTAATACAGATGTACTACAGATGTACGTTTTTATCATGACTAAGCGCGATGATATTCGATTATCCAATCGAGTGACCATTTTGTTGGAGATAAGTTGTTACTGCAATACCAAGTCACCTCGATTTTTAAAACGGTGATTTTTAACTTACTTATACGATCTTTTAATTTAGTGAGACAAAAGAAGATAAACATTAAAAGATATAAATTAGTCCAGTAAATGCGCAAACGGTACAATAATATGGATATTTCGATCTCGTTAACGATAGCAGCGTTTGCGTTGGGTGAACGTGATATTTAAAGAAATGATGCCAGACATCACGAGAAAAATGAAGCCAACATATCTTGTATATTAGCCCCCGGAAATTCCGAATCGGCTATAATCGAGGTAATTTTGCGGTAATATTGTTGGCACGAATATTGTATTGGGTTTCGGACAAGGTCTTACGTGATGCAAAAACGATTACACAAACGATCAAATAAAATTCAAGTATTGACGACCAAAGATAATATTGAAAACGAAACGCAATTGGCAAGAAAATCGATGATAAGGCTCGGCAGCGTGCAGCAAAATAGCTGAGGATCTTATATAATCGCTTACCGAAAAAAGTTGCACATAAAACTGAGATTTCATTAAATCTAGATGATGGTTAATGAGATAGCAGCAGCTATAGCTGCTATGCAACTGAAGTGGATGCCGGATGATTAAAGCAGATCTATGCACGTCGGCGACACGATGGTAACATCATCATGATGAAAGCAATACCCAAGGAAATTGACATGCATTCGACAGCAGAAGAAGCGATTAAGAGGAACCTTGGATAGGTTCGGGTCCGATCCAATGATCAAAAAACGACAAATAAGTGCTAAGGATCAGACGATGGCGAGAGATGAGTAGATGAGAATCGAGAATGACTTCAATCTGAAAACAGCTAAATTATAAAAACAAGGAATTACGTGTTTTTCTATAAATTCTTAAGATATGGAAGCATGTGAAATTCGATGATCTCTATTTCTTCATTTGTCGAAGAAGAATCGAAGTCGGAAAAAAATAAACTAACGATGTTAAAAATACACAACTCTACTAGCTGACTGGATTGTGAGTATGCATCATTACAAACAATTATTTTAAAGGCTCTTAAAATTTTTTCCTATTTTTCAAAATGTATATACCTCATTCATTTTTTTTTAAACAGTGGATATAATAATGCGGCTATTGTTGCCATTTCCAATTCAGAAATACTCAGATTCAAGAATATTTCAAATCTATTGTTTTTGAATGAGGTTGGCAAGCATTCCGCTAAAGGCCTGTGATAAATTAAAGATATTTCTTCTATAGTTAATTTTTGCAATTTATTTTGAACAGCTATTAAATAAAGCAACAAAATTTTGTAGAAAGTATTCTTATTATTTTGAAGAATATCCAAAGCTTCTTATCTTATTATTTTAAAGAATATCCAGAGCTTCTTTTCGTATTAAAATATGATGACATTGTAAGAGAATTCTTGACTTCAATTTTGTTTGGAAGACATTTAATACATACAAAAACAACTTTTTTTGATCCTAAACTACTTTCTTTGGGAATATATTTGAAAACTTTTCCATCTAAGAAAATTGAAAAACAATATTCTCCCTCCATTTCTTCTCCTTCATTCTTCATGTATGATAAATGAATGAGTCTTTTTCATCAGAAACTGAAAGTGCAATGCTGTCAAGTTGTTCATGTTATCATTTCCTTGCACATCATATATCTTACATTGAGAAAAGGAAATATACCGACGCAAAAAAGGATATGCAGTACATACACATACATGGAATAAGGATAAACATGAAAGATAATTTAAATTAATTTTTCATAATTTCATAATTCTATTAAACTGCATTCCAAATATATCAAATTTCAATTGAAATATAATTTAATGAAAAGAAAAGTATAAATGATTTAATATCAAATCTAAATAGTTTACAGCATTATCGGCCTTTGGTTAATAGAATACTTTCATAAGTGCACAAATCTTTGTATTATTACTTTGCAATATCATTATTGAAATTAGTATTGATATTTTTGTTAATGATATTTTTTTAAATTAAACATTATTTTTTATACTGTTATTATTAAAATGTAATATTTGCAATAATATCATATATCTATCTTGTGCCATTATTTGTAGAAAAATATTGATTTTTATTATTTCATCAATTGATTCATATTAATTTAGAGTCAGTTTAATTTTTTAATTTCATATAATTGTGCGTCTTTTTTGATGTGTGAAATCAAATCTTCTCAACAGAAAAGTTTGGAAATTTCGAGCATTGAAAAACATTTAATTTATGAGTTCAGTCCTAATCTATGGGACAGTTAAATTTTTTTCATTACGGTGTTTTAATTATTAAATATATGCTTTATACTTTTGAAATTATTTCTCAAGCATGACGAGTTTGAAAATATTTCATTTAAATCGAAATTCTCTATATTTAGATTTAAGTCTAAAACCTCCTCATTGGTAGCAATCCAGACGCAATCTAGTACTCTGTATTTTTAATTGGTATACATTTTTCCTTTTACACCTTATCTTTATCCAGTTATTGATGCTGTTCTCCATATCTTCGGAATTATATGGCAATTGAACATTGCTTCTAATTCTCCATAATTGCATTCTCTATAATTGCATTTCAATCTGCATTTCATTGTTACGATTCTCATTCAAATTAGATATTTTATCTAATTTACTATCGCTTTTTGTAATAAATTCTTTCAAAATACTGGTCATTGTTAAGAAATTATAATAATAAATAACAAAATAAAAATTACTTGCATTGCAAACATAATATGACGATATATTATTGTATATATTAGATATATAACGATCATACATGTCGGTGGAGGAAGTGACTGTTTAAGAAACAGAAAGTAAAAATCCATCATCAACAGATTCTCGTTTTTTCCCGTTGCTATGTAACCAAGAATGTGTCCATCTTAAACATTGACGATTGTTGCGTATCTAGGTTGAAAAAGATAGAAATACTTACCATCTGTACATATGCGTTCATAGGCCATACTGATAATCTTCATTGGATGCACATGTGCATCCGTATTCCCAAAGCCTTCACCGGACGCATATATGTATGCATCTATAGCAGTCCAAGGATTAATGTGTTAACATTAATGAATCTGCCTTTTCGTATAAAATGATTTATTCAAACTCGTTTCCACTTTTCTAATACTTATTTATTGTCTAATTAGATTCCCTACCGTCATAAATTATAATTTTCTTTCTTGCGATTGATTGCGATTGAAACACAACACCTCCTTGTTCGAATCGTACACACAAATAAATGAATATCAAGGAATATGATTCATATAGTTCGACTATCCTGATATATTTGGCTTTTGAACTTATTCTTATCTTCTCTTTCAAACTCATACATTACTTTCATATTCACATGCGTTTGAAAAGATATACTGTTCACACGCTTTTATTACATCTGATATGTTTTTATTTTTACACCAGGGATACATCTTTATAGCACTTCTCGTTCCTGCATACGACCTATTCGCATCTAAAGATTTAATTATGTTTCTGTCGTTACACAGTATTATCACTGTTCCATATTATCCTTTCACACACAAGATTAATATGCTTGATACACTCATCTTATTTTTGAAGTTTCTAATTGGCACATAGTTACCTTCTTTATATTTGCGGGGCTTCTGATGATATTTATCGTAGTATTTTCTCATGGTATTATGAGAACATTTTATGTCTAATCTGGTTTCTTCGTTATTTAGAGGATTCACTTTTTCGTTATTCTGATTTTTTCCAACGGATGATTCTCCCAAAGTTTGAATGTTTTATAAGTTAACTTCTTTCAAAATCATTGAATAAATTAAAAAAAATATTATTCTGTTTTAACCGTCGGATAGTATTCTATCTTTGCTTACTTCGTGACTGACTATCTTCATGAATTTATATGCATGCATTCGTCCTAATATATTCCCGAGATACTTTGCAGAGAAGGCTAAACCAACCTACAAGATCGGGAAATATTCAGGATTATATCTTTGTTCTTGAGCTGTAGGAAATTTAGAATACGATAACCTAGTTTTCAGTTTCTTTAAAGCAATGCTTATTTTATATATTTTACCCGGTGAAGAGTATATAAAATAGAGTAGTCGGGAATTGGAAAATTTTTATACGAACATTGCTCCGCTTTCGCTTCTTGTTTATCATTAATAGGCTGTCTAAGTTTTCTCGTCGTAACGTAGAATTTCAGCTGTTCTCTCATACCCTTGTAATTGAGCTTTGATTTCCATCTTAGAAGGATTATAAGATAGATAAGATAAAAAGGAATCATACTGGAAATTCATATCTAGCGGTGCTCTTTAGCATACAAGTAATCATCTAAATTAGATAATATATTCATTCTCGGATTACTCGTAAATAAAATTAATGATTGACCAATCTGTACGAGTACTTTTCTGTTATTCAGTGATTCTTTCGGGTAATTTTAAACCACTGAATTACCCAGGTGCTTAAGTTATTCTTCACACGAGTTCCTATTATATGTATAAAGTTGCTCTTGTCTTCACATATCTATCAATATGATGTGCTCGTTTTTGGTCAGACAAGATGGAAGAAAAGTTTTTCCATTATAGTTCCATTTTTCTTACAACTACCATTAAAGGTGCAGTGAATAGTTTTTATTAGTGGCCACTTCAGGTCACTTAGTCACATTAGGTCATTTGTAAATTGGTGGCAACAAAAATATTGCATTTATTTCATGGACTTGACGTAGGTGATATTAGTTACGTGAAGAAGTCGATTCAGATTAATTCAGTATTCACATTATGTTCAATGTCAAGATGTTGATCTACTATCAATAGGAGCTATTTTTATTGAAAAGGAATCATATATATTGATATATAAATATATAGATCCAAATATTGATATAAATGATGTAAGAAAGTATTTGGGTCGATTTATTTTTCAATAAACTGAACGATTGCTTTTTGAATTTTCCCATAAGATTGGATTACCACTGTCGAACTGTATAATCAAAACATATAAAGATTATTTTTTCATTTGATAATTAATGAAGATCGATCGATCAAATTTACTTGATAAGCACGAAGTTACTTTGATATAACCAGAAAGTGATATTTGACACATTTCTTCATTGAAACTATATGCTAATTGACTTTTCTCAAGACTTTAGACCTAAAACCACAAAAACTCGTATAATTCAAACTTGTAACAATTATTTTATAAAAGTTGTTATATGAAATAAAAATAGAGACTCGAAATACCAACCTATAGTTCTAACAACAGTTCTTGTAAAGATTCGTTGAATATAATAGAACGGAAGAGAACCTGGACAAATTCTCATGGAATTTATTCTCTTCTGTAATTTAATAACTGTTAAATCGTCCAATTTTATCCTATATTTTGGATATAGGTGTATGTGATTATATCAATATAAGGTAGAGTTGTATTTATATTGTTATTATATGCTATTATATGATTATATGAAATCAAAACGACAGAAATTTCAATAGTTTATTTTCAAAAAAATTTTGTTATTAAAAATTTTTGATTGTTGGAACGGATCTGTCCATACATTATGTTCTCCTACAATAACTTTTGGAATTTATAAACTCTTTTTATATAACGCAAATGAGATGCAAAACAGACGCAATTATTTTCTCTTTGATCTAAAATGTGTACTCTTAGAACTGTCATAGTCATCTTAAATAGCATCTGAAATCTCATACAGTTGAGTGATGAATGACTTTAATATCGATTATGATTTTATGCTGTATCAGAATATTCTATAACTCCAGTCACCTTTGTTTTAAATGTTTCCACGTAAGTTTCTTGAAGATGAAGCAGTATACGCGAAGTAACTGAACCAGAAGATTAACTAAAAACATAGAACTCAAAACGCTGTAAAGTCATCCTTCTAATGGGAGGGATCTTGGATTTAGCGTTAAATAGCAAAATTGTTCGAAGTGAATCTACGCAGGTAAACAGTGATAACATATCTGGATTCAAAAATGTCACCGAAGACGATGAGACGAAATGAATAGATTATGAATGTATGCAGAAACAGAATATTTTCAGGCTATGAAGCTCTTCTGAAAGTTGAGCCTGAAAGGTTTATAACTCGACCACTCGGGACGATAATTGCAACTTGCTATTGTCATAACGAGCTTGAAAATTGATTAGGATGAGCGATTCCAAAGAATCATTTGGCTAAAGATTGATGACTCGTTTGGTAAACGGTGAAGCTTCTATATGAACAGCATAAAAGAAGCGAACTAAAATCGGATTATAACCGATACATCTTGACGATCGAATCGCGGAGCTGGATGTCCTTAGAGGAAACAGCATATGATGGTGATCGATAGTGTTATGGCGATGATAATGGAAAATTATCCATATCATATAATAGTTAATTTGCAGAATTAGAGATATTTTTATGTTATGGGTTTTATTACGCCTATTTCTGCACTTTTTAAAAAATATTCTTTTTTTCGTGTACCTTATTTTGATAATAATGGAAAATTATCCAAGGTTTAATATCCAAGAGTAACTTCGAACCCGTGAAGCATATATTTGACGATCAATACAAGGTCTAGCTAAATTACACAAAAAATATTTTATATTATCATATCTCAATAAAAATTCAAGAACTATACCTTCCTAATCGAGATATATCGGGTTACCATTTGTCTCTTAATTTAAAAAAGTATATCTTAACCTTCTTTTAGTACAGTTATTTCTCTGCGTTATAGGAACGTTTCAAAATCATTTTATTTTTCTTCGTCGGATATATATTGATTTATTTCATTGTCTCTCATTATAGATTTATATTTTATACTTTTGATTGTAGAGTTAAAATTTGCATAAGTGTACATACATGACAACTTTTTGTAATCTGAATTTTTTCTTCCGTTAAAACAACATCATATCATGGATCCATATAAATGTCTGCTTAAGCAATTTCTCTTTCCAATATAAAACATCTTGCCCATGCACATGACTGCATCAATTTCTTTAAATATTTATTTCTCATTACTTTATTTTTAATTTTATTCTACACTTTAATTGATTTTTGTCAACTGCTTCAGGTACTTTGCTTGATGAATTTGACAAATTGACGAAACTAGCAATACTTATATAATTAATTTGTTCAAATTCTTTATTCGAAAATAATATAGTAGAATCTCAATTACCCGAACTAAGTGTGTTCACGATGATCGGATAATTGAGTTTTTCGGATGAAAAATTATGATTTTTTATTTACATATTATCTAATGAAAAAGTTTCGAATGTAAGAAAATGAACACGTCATCGAATCAATGTTTATATACACATGTTTTATCTACTTATCGTTTATTGGCATTAGCATTGTTCCTGTCTTCTTTTTTATTATACATACATATGTAGTAACATAGTTTCTCAAATAATAGATAGAATACAAATTATCGAAGGTCTTATTTACAATTGATTGTTAACGATTAATAGGTATGTGATTTATTCCTGATGACAAAGTATAGATATTACATTCAGAAAATATATGGGTGGGTGCTATTTTTTTAGAGAATTACAAATTAAATCGGCTGACGTTAACGGTACTCACCAACGATTTGAATCAGATGAAGACTATAGAGGTAAAAAGCAATGATGATTTACCGCAATTGAGGCATCCGGACATTTTAATAGGCAAAAATAATTTTATCATCTCTGTTTTAATCTCATATCTCTGTTATTTCTTCGTGAGCCAGCTATTCTCTACAATCTACAGATACGTTTTCAAAGTCTTGGATTTATATATATTGCGGCGTCGTTGTATTCGCCTTTAATCCTTATAATGAATTATCTATATACAGGAATGATACGATATGGACATATAGAAGTCAAGCTATGATTTGGAATCTCATATATAGGCTGTATTAAAGAAAGTTTAAATAAAATTAGAAAGATACTTTTTTTATTCAACAAGAAATATTCATTCGATGATAAGTTGATTATACGTTAATAAAAAATTTCAGGGAAGGCCATGATCAATCTATTATCGTATCCGGTGAATTAGCTGTAGGTAAAACTATTTTATATTTTGCCATCTTGAATAAATTACTAGCTCATTAGTCGCTAACTATCAATTATAAATCAAATGTATAATTTTTATTGTCTGAGAAACTACTTCAAAAAATACATTATACAACAAGCAGATACGTAGTACTATGTTAGGACATATATATATATATATATATATATATATATATATATATATATATACACGTACAATAAAAGAAAAGACAGAAACAAAACTTGTATAAAGGTGATTATCATGAAATCGTAGCTCGAAGAATTTGATTCATGAATGAAACAAATGACATTTGTAAAAGAACTTGTTTCGAAAGAAAAAATCTGCTGAAACGATGTAATTTTTGCCGACGAAAGTAAATTTGAAATAACTGAATATAATAGACGAAAATTAGTGTAGTCAAAAGTTAATTTTTTTGAAAGAAACAATTTTCAAGCGTAATTTGGTAATTCTAAAACATGGTTGTGGAGGGTTGATAGTATAGGGCTGTATCTTATATTGATGGCCATTGGAATAGAGAAACTAATTTTTATTGACGGTATTTTGAATAAAAATAAATATTTAGATATTTTAAAAGAAAATTTGATACAAAGTACCGTAAAAATGGACATAAGTGATAGTTATAAATTTTATCAAGACAATGATCCGAAACACAAATCTTAAATTGTTCAAGAATATTTACTGTACAGTTGCCCCACAGTGTTACATCTTCCTTTAAAGTCACTGGACTTAAATCCCATAGAAAACTTATGAAATTTACTGCATCGTAACTTTAAAATAACGCCGATAAAAACAAAAGAACACATGAAAATTCGTTTAATAGAAGAGTGGGGACGCATATCGCAAAATTATTTAGTAAATATAATTTTCAATATGCCTACGCGTTTGAGAGAAGTAATTAGACAAAAGGAACAACTAACAAAATATTAAAAAATTATTATAATCTAGTTCATGTATTATTAAATAGTTAAGAACTGTTAAGTGTCTGAATATTTTTGAGACCTCAAAACTGTATTTAATTTTGAATGAAATTTAATATTAATTAAAACAATAAAAAATCCAGTAAAAACATCTTTTAGTGAACACGAATGCAATATATAATAAAATAAGGTACTATAATGTAACATTGCTTTATCAATGCCATATAAAAATAATTTAATACATCTTAAAATAGATGTCACATCTCTCTGTGGTGTGTGAAATCAACTCTTTTGGATAAGAAAGTTGGAAAACGTCCAATGGTGTGAGTTCAGCAGTTAAATTTCTCTTCACTACGGAATTTTAATTGTTAAATAGGTTCAAAATTACTCTTCAAGTACGACAAGATCGATAATATTTTAGACAATTCAAAATTTTCTATATTTGGATTTGAGTCTAAATTCTCTTTATCAGTAGACGTACTTAGTACTCTGTACTCTGACTTTTTTTTTTTTGAAAGTCTTATTTAAACTTTGACCATTTTCAAGAATGCTTCCGCATTCTTTTATCGATCTGATTTATACCGAGATCTCAAAAATCTTTCCTTTTTCCAAGTCAAATTTCTTTTTGTAGAGCAATAATTCGTACTCGAAGCGAGATATGCTGTGTAGAGTGGTAGGAAATTATAGGACCAATGCATACAGTTTCTACACCTTGAAATTGGTGAAGATTTATTTAATAACTAGCCACACGTTTGATTGACCTTGAAATTCAGAAGGTTAAATTTTTTTACTCGCATCGTATCTTACTCGTCGCGAGGATAAAAAATCTCAAAGGAGTAATGGTTTGTACTCAATCTCTTAAAAATTTGTGCTTATTAAATTAAAAAATTACATGATTTGTTATGTAATTCTCTACATGACATTTAAATGTTAATAGAATCTATAATAATCAAGTGAAGATTCACAACATTTAATTTATCTCTACAATTTCTTGAAATTTTTTTTACTGATATGGACTTAGTAGACATATCAAAGAAATTAGTTTTCTTTGAAAACCCTAGGAATAGCGAGGTCATTTGGTATAAATACGTTTAGGTCACTTTCGTCATCCATGTTGTGTAAACACAATATCGAAACCCAAGTCTCTATATTTTCTCGAGAAATGGGCTTTTTCAATCATTAATTTTATTTCCAACATAAATATTAGCAAATATAGTGCTTGTAGAAAAGGTTGAGCCGTCCTACAAGAATGACAAATATTCAAGATCATTTCTTTGTTTTTGAGATGAAGTTCATCTTTTTTTTGACACTATGTTCCAGTTTTTACAGTCATAATTATTTTATTTACTCTGCCCAGTGAAGATAGAATAGTCGAGAATTGGGAAATTTTCTGATGCTCTGTCCTCGCTTCTTGTTTATCATTAACAAGCTATCTGGGTTTTTTCCTCAGAACGCAGGATGCCAGTTCTTTTCTTGACTTGACCCTTTTAAAATAGAGCTTTTTGGAGACATAAAATAGATCTTTTTGGAGATATTGAGATCAATCTGAAAAATAATATCCATCGGCGTTTCTTAGCATATAATTATTCATCTAAACTCACTATATATATGTGTTATCGATAAATAATAGAACTGAAAGAGAATAATATGTCTTCATTCTCATAACGTACTATGATGAAATTAACCGACTGATCATCGTGCCTTAATACTTTAATACAATGTTTCTGCTTTCCAGACGATTCTAAATTATTAAACTATCTAGATCTTTAAGTCAATCTTTACACGAATTTTTATTAGAAGAATAAAGGTGCTCTTGTCTTCACAAATACGTATACAACATATACTCGCTTTATCTACAATCAAGACAATCCTATTGTTTCCGAAAAACATTTGTAATTGTTTGTAACTTTCACAAATGTATGTTTTGTGGTTAGTAGCAATACTTTTATTTTTGATTTAGTCTGATAAATAATCAGAATGCAGTTGTCTGATTCATGACGCAGTGAGAAAGGCAGGGTCATTTTACATCCTTTTGTTAATTTCGGTAACTCTGTCTTATTTGTTCGGATGGACTTAATCAAAGTTGTTTTTTGAGTAATTTTTTTGCAAGTGATATATACCAGTGAAAAAATTACCTATAGTTATATTTTTTCCTCAACGTAAATATGATTCGGCTAATTTTAAGATTACAAATCCCCCTAAAGATGTCGAAGATCGAGTTTCATCTTTACCCAAATATAGAAAACGATTTATAATATATTTTGTTTTAACATCAGTTGCTAACCAAAATTTTATGCCAAATTTATGATGTTTATTAGACATATATTGTGCAAAAGGTTATCGAGCTTTCATACGAAACAATTATTCATCAATTAAAATATTTTCATATGGCTTATACACACTTGACTATTGTCTATAAATTTACTCCATGTTTCGGATATTAAGATAAAATTATCTGTACATTAGCGTTCAAATCATTGTGTTTTCTTATCAAAATTAATCCAAGAATATCCATAAATTTATCTGTGAGCATTGTTTCTGAAAATAAAGGTCGGTCCTATTTCTTGGATTATAAATAAGAAGTTTTCAATGATCTTGTTTGATATGCTTTCCGAGCATACAAAATTGCTATAAAAGTATACAATTGACCTATTGATATTGTCCAATCCTTTTTAAAATCCGATGTGCTTCCGTTTCAGTACAATTTTTTATACGTTGGATCATGCTTTTATCTATTATCAATCGAAGTGTATTATCATACATACATATCGAACATATCATATATATCAATCGAAGTATTTGTATTTTCTGCGATGTCACTAAATATGGCAGGTGTGCCCATTAGATCTGCCTGATAATTTTTACCACATCGTATCAATTGCAACTTCTGTGTCACTTACATATTGGGATATGCATCCTTTTTTTGCCACGACATACATTTCAGAAATTTTCTTCCTTACTATTTGAAGATCCCCCAATTTCTTCACTTTCAGATTCGAGAATCTCAATCTCCTTCTTCCTTTGACACAATTCGATTTCGCATTTTCTTCGAAGCTTGTACGAAAGTAATTGTCACTAATGTTTTCTATTCTTTCTAGCAACTCATAATATCTTTTTAAATTACTTATGATGGCTATAGAAAGATGATTCGTCAAAATAAAGACCCGTTGATTTGATGGATATCTGCAGAAATAGGTACACAAGAACAGAAATACATAATTTAAAAATTACAGAGGAAGTTGAGAGAAAAATAGATTTGAGTATATATTCGTATTATTCCATCAATAAAAATCAGCAAACATTGCAATAAAATATTCGTAATGGTTTTTGTAATTTTGCTCGTGAAGATCGAAATCCGTCAAATTTTTCTTTGTTTAAAAAAATATGGATTTTATCCTTTATATTTAATCATTTCTATCTAATCATCTGAATTATTTTTTTTATTATTCATTTTCAGTTAATTATAATCTCTCCAATGTAACTTGTTTATACTTTTTATAAAAATTAAATATCATTACATTATCATCACAGTATTATATTATTAATAAATTAAATATCTTGTAGAACAAGAAAGGATATAATGTTAGAAACAAATAACAAGATGCTTGCATAAAATAAAAATTACTTAGTCACATATAAATCATACAATAATACAAGTGATTTCAAATAATTCAAATAAATATATAATCATATACATACACAGCTGTGAAAGCATTTTCATACTCCAATCGACGTTACATTATTATTCACGATCTTACGAATAATTAACATCATTTACTGGAGAATTAATGTTTATTCTTTTGAATTAAGATAATTTCTATTAAGGATATTACTTTTATCACATTTAAGGATTTGAAATCAGCTGATTGCTTCAAATAACTCAAAATTTCATGTAGTTATTACTATTTATTATAATAAAATTATTCTAAACTAATTATTCTTAAACTAATCGTGTTCATGACGATCAGATAATTATGATTTTTTACATATTACACGTTTAATACATCTGTTTTAATTATCTTTGTTCTCCCCATCTTTTTGAGCTACTAAATTGGTTATTTTTTTGGAAGTTAACAATTCTGCGAGAATATTTTTTTGTTACGTTAATATTCTAGCTTGTCCCTGACTGAATATTATATACTGAAATATCTGTCACATATAAAAATCCGAGAAACCGATGTTTGAATAATTAAACGTTGAAAAAAGTAGGATCACAAGATGTAGAATGACTGCCAAGATCATGAATCCTAATCGTCCAGATGATGAACTAGATCTTTCTCGATCAACTGTACAAATTTATTTAAATTTCTTTAAAAGTGAAAATTATAAATTTCATCATGCAATTTCCGTTGGATTCTATTGAATCTAGGAGTCTTAAATGAATGATCGAAAATATCAAGCGCAATGGAAATCATACTCGTAAGCTCGATCGATAAAACCGCTGTTATGGATTGACGGAGTTAGAATTAAAAAATTTTACCAAGTATCGACTTTTTAATAAAATTCAAATCACTATTAACTCTTGATTTAACACCAGGAGCTTCATCAGTACGTGTTCTTCCATAATTATGACTCCAAGGAGGAAACACGGTTGCTTTTTGAATTTTTCCATAAAATTTGATTACGTCTGTCGAACACTATGATCAAAACGTATAAAGATTATATTTTTATTTAATAATTCATGAAGATCGATCGATCAAATTTACCTGATACGCATCCTTTTTTCTTAGTTGCTTAGGTGTAATCAGAAAGTGATACTTGACATATTTTTTCATTGAAACTATATGCCAACCGACTTTTTTCAAGACTTCAGATTTGGGACCATAAAAACTCATATGCTACCAATCTATACTAATTATTTTATAAAAGTTGCTATACGAAATAAAACTAGACTCGAAATACCAACCTCGAACTATAACAATAGTGTTTGTAAAATTTCATTGCATGTAATAGAACGGAAGAGAATTTGGACCAATTCTGATGGCATATTTTAACCTTTTCTATAATTTAATAACTTAAGTCGTTTAATTTTGATTATAAAAAAGAAGATGTGAATCCTATCGATGAAAATTCAATCAGATATCAACGATATCTGTTCCTGTTTTCGTTGTTTTTACATTTAAAAAATTAATTACAATTTAAATTTGAACGAAAATCAAAGATTTTTTTTATCCATATGAGTGTAGTTATGATCTCAGACTAGAACTAATTAAATCTAAACATTTTTACTGAAATTATAACTATTTAATACTTAATTCAAAACTAAATTTAAAATAAAAAATATTCTTTAAAACTTAAGATTATTTTATGAAAAATGTTTCTATAACAAGTAGACGAAAGGAAAATATTCAAACTATCAATATAATTTTAGTTCATAGATGCTCATTTAGTTGATATATGGATGAAATTTCAACTAAATTGGTCCAGCAATTTTTGAAACAAATATGTACGCAATCTGAAAAATGTTGTTTCGAAAAGAACGCATGTAAAGTTTTATATGCTGTTACGACTAATTCGACAGAAGTTACAGTAGATAACGATTGATTTCAGTAACTTACCTCTGATTAGCTATATTCACCTTTGAAGAAATTTTGTAAAGTACTTCTCTTTTCTCAATGACAGGTGTAAAGTAGTTCGCTCTTCTCTATTGATTAGATACGGTAGATGCATATCTCTCAAACTGTTATATGCACTCCTTATCTCTATCATTATGAGCTCTCATCATTATGAGTACAGTATTATTCATAAATTCATAATATATGATCAGCAATAAACTTTTCTAGAATATCCGTTTCAAAAAACGAACATAAATAAAATTAATATTGATAAAAAAAATATAACATTACCTAATAAGAAAAACCTGAAAAAAAATATTTTTAACTTTCTACTAATTATTTATGAGATCATATTGACTGATGATAATTATCAGTTAAGTTCATGTAGGTTTTAATCAACATTCTTTGTTCAAGCATCTTATTATTAAGTTTACTACATTTTGGGATGGTGGTCATCATCGCATAAGAATATATCCTCTCTATAACTTCAAACGTAGGGAGTGGTGTATTAAACTGTATAAAAACTAGTATATTGGTGGATATTTATTAAGCAGAAGTAGATCTTGTGATGGATTCTTATGATATTGAAGCACGTAAAATTTGACATCTAAAATTATAATCTTTGCTTCTGTATTTGTCGAAAGAGAATTAAATCGAAGAATTTTCACGATTCTCTGGATTGATTAGATCGTGAGTATGTATCATTATAACTGTTTCAAGGGGTCTTAGAATTTTTGTACATTTTTCAAGATGTATACACCTTATCCATTTCTTTTAGAATGAATATAATAATATTACTATTGTTGCAGTCTCCAACTTTTTTGTTGCAATCTCACTTTTTGAATGAGGCTAACAATCATTCCGCTAAAGACCTGCAATAAATTAAAAATGTTTCTTCCAGTTAATCTTTTTAATTTCCTTTGAGAAGTTTCCAAGCAAGGCAACAAAATTCCGTACGAAGTACTTTTATTACTTTGAAAAATGTCCGAAGTTTCTTTTCAAATAATCTAATATAATGGAATAATGGTATGCAGTACGTTAGTTTTCCACTATATTTTTCACAGAAGGCTGTGACTTTTTTGCATTTTTTATCGTCTACTACTTATACTTTTTCTTAATTCCTGATAACATCCTTTACACTTTTTTCTATTGTTACTTGTACCATTGCTTTTAGGTAATGAATGGATCCGCTCCTTTCTTTCAACCTTTCCTTTTTTTTTCAACCTCTTTTTCCCTGATTGATTCCGGTAATTTTTTTTTATTAGCTCTTAACGTCCCACAACTTTTACTTTTTCTACATGTAATTTACAAAAATGGTTTCTTGTCTTAATGAGTTACTCGAACAATGTTCAATAGTTATAAGAGAATGCAGACTATTCAACTGATCGTACTCACTGGTTTTTGAATAGTTTTATACATTTATTTGCATTTTTGTGAAATGCACAGCACAAATTTAACATCTGTTTTTTAATTAGTTATTATTTTACGAAATGTATAATATGGAATTATTACTTGGTTATTAAAAATTAATTATGGAGCTATTAGCTAATTAGTAAGCAGTTTTACAGAACATCAAATACTGGCTGAGTTTTTATAATTTTGTGACTGCCCGTTTTCAGATGCACCTAGCTTACTACCTACGAAACTTGCAAAATATAAAAAATTAGCTTCCTATTGGATGATAATGATTGGTCCAAAATTTAATAAGAAGACTATTGTATCACAAGAGGAAGTCCTAACGTAAGATTCAAAAATTTTATCGAATTTTTATAAAAAAAGATACTTCAGATTGAAACTGTTTTTGTCTCCACAAGTGCGCATAAGATTCAAGAATTATAGGGTGTTGACAACGGTGCGATAGGATAGGAAGAATTTGATTTATAAAGACTTATAAATACATTACTTGTTCTAAGTGAGTCTTTAAGTTACGCATTCCTAACCTTCAGCGAGAAAAATATCGAGCGTGGAAAGCATTTATATATATAATCTATTTACAAAAGAACAAAGTATATCATATATTTTTTGAAAAAATCCAAATTTAGGTCTATCGAAGAATTGTGTCCATTTTTTAATTAAAAGAAAATAATATATTTTTAATTAAGTTATTAATATTTACTGAACAATATAATTCTCTGAACGATATAAACCTCCGATTTTTTCGCAAAGTGATGGTAATTTGTGGATTTCATTTCTGTGCAATGATTCGTCTTTGAAGATGAAAAGCTTAAGCAGTGGTTGGCTCACATCTGCTTCAGAAAATTTGATAGGAAGAAAAACAGATTATAATCTGATAGATCTAGAGAGTACATATTGTGGATGTGATAGAATTTCCCAATCTAGCGTTGCGATTCTTTGATAAGTTGTTTTAATAACATGTATCCTGGCATGGTCGTGGTGCAGTATCATTTACTTCCTATTTAGCAGCAAGGTTTCTTTTCCTTAAGTGCTTCCTTTAAATCATCTATTTGTTGATAATCCATTTCCGAATTGAGCCTGAATTTAAAATGCCTATAATATATTAGTCCTTGGATGTCCCACTATATATACAGCATTCTTTTATTGAGGCTCAAGCTCAGTTTCGAGTTGGACGGGGAAGGTTGTCCGAATTTACAGCATGTTTCTTTTCTTACAATGTTCTCATATATATCAGTAATCCACTTCACTAGTTTTATTTTCCAGTTTAAGGTTCGTTTTTATTCGAGCAAGCAGAGATATTTGACAAATGATGACTTGATCGTGTAAATTTTGTTCACTTAACTCATGAGACGTATAGAATACTCCTATTCCCGAAACCAATCCAAATTTCCGAATGTCATCCGAAATGGTTTGTTGTGTTGGATTGAGCGTTTCTGCAAAATGTTGTTGTCGAAAAAGGATTTTGCTATATAAAGTTCTATGAAACAATATCGTCATCGATCAGAAATTTTCTCACAGAGCGTTGCTTATCATTAAGGTCGAAATTACCTGCTTCAGATTTTTCGATGAACGGAAACTGTATTTTCATCAAAAACGTTCACCACATTTTACCTGTTCTCGTTCAGTATGCTTCTACAATATTTCTATCTTATTGAAATATCTACAAAATGCCGTAAATGAACTTTATCAATAAACATGTTTACGTGAACGAATCTCACTTAATACTAGGATAATAAAATCATTGTTTTAGTAAATTTAAAAAATCACATATATAAAAATACAATAATAGAAAAAGGTAGACATGTATGTCTTAAACGAACACGTTCGTACGTGCTGCAACTTGAGATAACATTATCGAATAGAACTTTCCGGTAAACCCAATATAATGCAATTATCTAAAAAGATAATACACTAAGATGTGAACGAATTAATGTGCAAAGAGATCTAATTATTTTGCAGCTAAGTGTTTTCCCACTTATACCAGAGGAATTACCAGAGGCATTAAATCTTAAACACGAAACTTCAATTTTTAATGAAATGTTCATAAATGCTTCATGGTTCGAGCATTATTGTGATTTGTTGATAATAGATCCTTTATGGATTAAAATATCTTGGGATATATTAATTTTGTTACTCAGCCACGCATAATGAAAACATCTCATCTGCAGCCTTTGTATTTCCTACTTTAGGTTAAGTGAGAAACTTCGCACATTTCCAAAGCTTCTCATCAACACCAGATCACTCATTTATATTTAAAAGTATCTTAAGTTTTATCAAAATATTTGATACCTTTTGTAATTTATTGCTCAAAATCCATGTATCGAGAAAATCAGAATTTTTTATTATTAATATAGACTGAAAGACGAGGAAGTAAAAGAAAGTGAAAGTTCGTTTAAGCGATTTCATTCGTAACGTATCGATAGAATAGACGAGTTTCGGAAGAAATGCATGTGATGCTTGAACATGTTGAGTGATGACTTGTGTGCTTTACACTAGTAAAAAGATACATCACTAAATGCACCGCGAGTGATAAGAACCCGTATATAACAACAATTTGGCTTATGATTTGACTTATGATCGAAACATGATGAATAAGAATGGTCGGAAACAACTGCCATGTTTTTTAATCATATTTGTTCATATTACAAGGAAAAGTGAGCTTACGTGTACTCATCGAAAGAATGCAATACTTTGTAGAGACGATACATCAGTCGCCCACCGACATGCAACTTTATTAAAATGGGTGCAGAAAAATTATTGAGACATAGAAGACATCAACAAACGGGCACATCTTGAAGATTTTCCATAGAAATCTTGACGTCGGCATCGCGGGTGATCCTATCACGTCCTCGCAAGATACTGGCGATAAGTTCTACAGTTCACCCCATAGGATGATACTATGGACAAGATTCTTGGCAAGATAACGGTCTATTACAGAATATCACTTTCTGAAATCTTAGTAAAAATTCTACAGAAATTGCCAATGAGAGAGACGATTGAACGACACAATTGAAAGGTTCGCCTTCGGCAAGACGATTAACATATGGCAGATGAGAAAGTAAAAATCCATTTGAAATTAAAATTTCTAGGTTGGATAACGAAATGAACTGGCGAGAAATGAGAATGATCTTGATCTCGGAATTTTAGTAATTGTGCATCAATAATCTTCCTGAAGTGGTGTTTGGCCACTTTGATAGTCTTTCACAAGCCGTCGAAATAAATATTGGCCAGGGCATAAACTGCTAGCCAATGCCAAAGAAGGACGTATCGTTTAAAAGCTGTTGATGTTGCTAACTCGTACGCATAAGTAATGCGCTAACTCGTACAGTTCCGACAAAGTTAGTCTTACTGTCGCTAAAGATTAAAAATGACGGCTAGATGACGCTAATTTACGACAAATGCGAAGATGAACGAAACAAATTACAAGATCAGACGTCACTTTTAAATAGACGGGCTTCGTTGCGATACGGATGAAGACAAGCAGGTAGGTCTTGATAAAGTTCATTCCACGCAGACGAATACTGGTGGAGAAGAAGAGCTTAGTGTAATATTCACGTCGGTAGTGAAAAAGACGTTTGCAATGATAACTGATAAACAGATGAAATTGTCGGATCAGAAGATGGTGAGAAAGTAGCTTGTGTACTGCTTAATGTTCCTCCAACGAGGTGACGCATTAAATTGGGCCTATCATACAAAGGAGGGTGATTCTGGAGTTCATAGGTGATTGATGAGACGAATATCGGACGTAGTAATCAAAGTGAAGGCAATAAACAATGACCCATTTGAACCTCGTTAGAGTAAAAAAACTTCTAGATGCCAGGAGAACTTAAGTCACCTGCATGATCAGTGTAAGAGATAATTTTTCCTCGGTAATGAAAAATCGCAAACAATTGATGGAAGATGAAAACATTCTTTTAATGATGATGATAGTAAATTGGCGATGAAGAATGGTTCACGCCAAAATATCGGGCGAAACGCAAGCCGTACATAGCGCTATGTCAATGAAGAAACAAGCTATTTAATATCCATTTTTCTACAAACCTTTTCTACTATGTAGGATCTAGATCAGGTTGACAAAAGACCATAATGAGTAGATGGAGATAAGGCAGCATAGAGATAACCGAGTCAGAAGATAAATTAGAAGCATAGAACTAAAAACGCGGCAAGGTCATCCTTTTAATGGGAAGGATCTTGGATTTGGCGTTCAGTAGCAAAATTGTTCAAAGTGGACCTACGTAGGTAGGTCCAAACAGTGATAATATATTTGGATTTAAAGATGTCACAGAAGCCGATGGGATGAAGTGAATAGATGATGGATGTATGCAGAAATAGGATGTTTTCAGGCTGTGAAGTTCTTCTGAGAGCTGAGCCTGAAAGGTCTACGACTCAACCAATCGGGACAATAAAAGTTGACTGTACTCAGCCTACTTGCAGTTGGAAAATATGCCGGAACACGAGTTTGGTCTAAAAACTGACTAGTGTTACATCTCACGAAGCACGAGCCTCGAGAAAATAAATTTCCTTCGAGAAGTTCCTACTACGTAAAATTAATATGCCTTTTGGCTCTCACCTATTATGTGCAATTCTATGGCACGAGACTGACACTCAATAGTATGCCAGACGGCATACCCAAGCCAATCAAATGACACCTACCTTTATTCTTGACAAATGGGAAAGCTGCGGTTTACCCTTGTTTCGGTGATGAGGATTGGTTGACGGGGACTCAACGCTGGAATCCATTTTTTTTTATTGGTGGATTAATTATATTTTACTGTCGGATAGGCTGATTCCCTTGTCCTCGTCTCTATCGGCTCGATTCCAGAAGAGAGTAAAATTGATTAGCGATGAAATTGCACAAAGAACTTGACGACTGTGCTGCGGAGAACGAATTCCTCAATCGCGTTTAAGCGATTTGTAAATAAATTGGAATTTAGATTCGTCTCGATAAGAATTGAAAGAGCGAATTGCTTCCGTAGACAAAAACGGAATTATTAACTTCAACTGTTCAATGATACTCAATTTATTTAAAACAATAACAATAGATATAAAAATAATATTCGGTTCAAGACAACAGTAATAATAATCGCAGTAATTAGTACAGCGAAATGATCTAAGCAACAATAGTTTAACAACAATCTAAGCAGTAATAATCTGAATAATAATCGTCGAGCCGTGTGCGGCTGGTTAAATAAGGAGCGTTACCCAATTAACGAGGAGCGATTTGCCGCGGTGTCGTTATTGATTAGCTCTCCCCCTAGCTGACGGCGGAAATATCCAATGGTGGTTGCGGATGTTTGGGACTCTGCGTGCTGGTGGGGATGAGGCTTTATGAACCCAACGCACGTGTCACACCTGTTTGGCGTCCGATATACCCCGCTTTTTTTGTTTGGGCACGTTCCTTTTCGTATAATGATAAGAGACTTAGCGCCTATTTATATAAACATATATCTAATCCTTAAATTGGTTATGGTAAGTTCCCATTTTAATTCTACAAAGAAGGATATATTGTTTATGTCTAGTTATAGCGTTTATCTTAAGCCTAGGGTCGGCGTAGGATGTAACACTAGGATGGGCGATTCCAAAGAATCATTTGGCTGAAGATGGCTCATTTGATAATCGATAAAGCTCCTATATGAATAGCATAAAAGAAGCAGACTGAAATCGGATTATAACTGATACCCAACATCTTGACGATCGAATCACGATTTAGCTGGATGTCCTTAGAGCAAATGATGGTGATCGATATGTTATTGTGTTGTATCGATGATAATGGAAAATTATCCAAGGTTTAATATTCAAGAGTAATTTCGATCCCGTGAAGCATATATCTGACAATCAATAGACGGTCTTAGGCAAAAAATATCTTATATTACCACATTTCAATAAAAATTCAAGAACTATATTTCCTAATTGAAATGTATCAATCGGTAACAATCTTTAATATTAGCAATTTTTATCACCGAAAAACTGCCAATCAATTGTAATCACTGTCAAGTTTGGTATAAAAATTATTATGTAAGATATTTTGTAAAAACACCCAAACAAGATAGAAAGATTATACTAACGGTGATAAAGATAAAAGAAATGAGGAAGTTCGAAATAATCGGCTAATGTGTAGGATCTGCTGTTTGAAGATGATAATCATCAGATCTTCTGGAAACGTTTTTGTCTATGGACACTTTTAGTTTTTATTAATTTGAACATATCGTTTAGTTTTTATATAGGTAACACTTTTTTTGCCTAATCCTTTGACTGCGGAATGTTCTAAGTTGAAATGCTTCACAATGATATCCAAAATCTTTTTTTTTTTAAGTTTTTTTCTATATAAGGTATCCTGTTTCGTTTTTACCGAAATGTTACAAGCAAATTGGTTTGATGTGTGTGCAGTAGACTATATAAATGAAGACTCGTGTACCAATTATCGGTTACCAGAGAATAGCTGTTTCCAAAATATGAACGTAGAAGTGTTATAACAATATTTGTCGACCGTCCAATGCTTGTATATTTGCGAAAAATATCTGTATTTCTTGTACAGTAGTATAGATTATAAAATTTAATACACAACTCGTGACACAATCGGAAAGTATAAATGATTTGATACCATGCTTCTTGTATAGTTATGAGAATCTTGAAATACTTTCAACGTTGTCATGGCCGAAAAGTAATTTCAGATCGCTGAAGCATATATTTAAAAATTAAAATTTTTGAGAGAAAGGTAATTTAATTATCAAATCTACATCATTGAATGCTTCTTGTTTTTTATTATACATGCCTATTTTTATTAGTTTGGGACAGCATTTTCTTATTTCATTGGTTTAAGTTGTTTAAATAATAATGCGATTAATTAACACCTCTTGTGTTTGTTTTCTTGCGATATTAGTAGTGAAATCAGGTATAAATTCACTTGATATTGTCTAAAAAAGTAATTATGTAATATACGTTACACTCATTATTTTGCACTTAATCTAATTGCGATCTAGATTCTAGGTATCGAAATACTAAAAAAATAAGCAAGAAAACAAATGCGAATAGATTCTGAAAATCAAGTGACGAATTATGATTTAGTTCTTTTATTACAATAGCCATTTGTAAGGGGTTGTCTAAAGCTCGTTGATTATCATTAAATGAAGTATTAACTAAATATTCAATCAATTTTATTGCTGAAAGAAGAATCTTGACAGAGCCATTGCTTCAAAAAGAAAAAGTCGAATAAAAATAATTGCTATAAAACAAAGAGACTTGTAGAATCATAATCCGTAGAACTTAAACTAAGTTAATCCATTCTTAGTTCAAGATTTTCAGCAATTAATATATTGGTATTAATACCATTAATAAATGGTGACGAACAGTTAGTTTGAGTTTAGTTTTGAATTCTCCCTTTCTAACAATGTTAGAAATTGTTATTGCATTAGTTATTTTACATGTGAAATTTTTCTTAATTGATATACATGGAAAATACTTCACTATTATGAATATCAAATTAAACAGATATTGAATTAACCAAATAATAATGAATAAAAATAAATATCCCTGTATTATTAGTCTATTCTTATCAATTGGAGCCGGGTGTGTATCATTCTGTGGAATTATTTTTTTAGACTTAACAAATTCATAGCATTAATAAAATTAATGCGGCTTTTTTGAGGATTTCTATTTATCGGTACAGGATGAATAGGCGATATTATCTTAATCATTTATCATGTCATAATTTTTACTGAGTGGCCATATTGTATTTTCTTATTTAGCCGTACAGCACTCTAGTTTTGAAAGATTTATGAAAGATTATGAACAATATAATAAAGTGTATGATATTTATTTTAATCCGATAATAAATAACGTATGATTTAGAAAATAATTAAAGAAAAATAAAAAGTAAACATTAATAAATATAATATGAAGTGATCTTCTATATGAATCTTCTATATATAAATATAAATACAAATATAAATATAAATATAATCTATATATAAATAAGAATACAACAATTTTTCTTTTCTTTTGTATGATCAGAACAATGAATTAGAGATTTGTGTGCTTTTTTAAAGCATGGTATGCAGCAGTTTTTCACTGCATTTTCACAGAAGGCTATGATTCTTTTGCATTTTTTATCGTTTACTGCTTATACTTTTTCTTAATTCCTGATAACATCCTTTACACTTTTTTCTTTTGTTATTTGTACCATTGCTTTTAGGTAATGAATGGATCCGCTCCTTTCTTTCAACCTTTCCTTTTTGTTCAATCTCTTTTTCCCGATTGATTCCGGTAACCCTTTTTTATTAGCTCTTAACGTCCCAAAAATTCTAGTTTTATTTTTAATGCATTGTTTAATCTCTTAAGTACAGTTAAATTTTGCGCTGTTTCTCTATACAGCAGAATTTAATGCGAATTACGTGTAAACGATACAACACAACAATGTGTGACAAATAATGCTGTTCTCTATGCGAACACATTGAAATGAAGTTTTTGATAATTAAATTATAATTTTTCTTAAAGATATGATATATATGCTTTAACTTTATTATCGTTATCACTAAAATGTAACATTTTTACTAATGATTCATATCTAACTCTGTTCATTATTTTTTAAAAAATGTCAGTTTTTATAACTTTATCCGTAGACCAACAATATTCTCTAATAGATGTTTTTTCCATTCTTGATATTAGCATAGTAATAACAATAAATAAATACATTTCTGAAACTGAAGTATCTGTCCAGGTGAATGATCTGCATGTATTGTAGTTTGCGCTAGATTTTTATGGATAATTATGAATAATTTATTTTTTCGCTGATACTAGCAATTACCTTTTTCGAGAAAAATATTTTAAACGCATCTAAAGCAGTGGATTCTTTCATAGTGTTCAAAAGGTTAAATAGCAAACGTCTTTTTCAAGGAATTACAGTTTCATCTATCCCAAACCCACAAATGAGATATTAAATGTTATGGAAGATTTTTTATTATTGGTTATATGAAGTCTTATCTTATACAATCTATCTTTGCCATAAACAATTATATTATCCGTGAAATATAAACACTTTAACACAAATAAAAATGTATCTCTTGGGATGGTTTTTGATATAAATTGTGACTAGTAGAAGAACATACTCGATTATCCAGAGCTCGTGTCGAACAATAATTTCGAATATTGATATTTCTTACTTCCACCCATAAGCTGTATAATACTTTACTTTATAAAAGCATATATCTTACCGCTTTTACTAGACTACGATTCGCTCTTTCGGTAAATTTTGTTGAGATATGTATTCCGTAAGTAATTTTTTCTCTCTTTAGGAACTGTATAAATTTCTGTGATAAATATATCGTTGTTAGTACGAAATTTTCTTTCAAAATATATGATGTTTTCTTTTTCTTTAACTTTATAATCTTCAAATGCTTGACAGATATCACATTTTCTTCTTGGCATTACTATTTCCATATATTTTCTTTTGTCATCGACAAAAGTTATAAAAAATAGGACCTCGAATGAAAAATTGTTACTTCCTTTTCTCGACTTATTTTTATATGTCGAACCATTCTCTACTCGGTTCTATCACCTCTCGGTACAACAAACTTCCAAAACGCGTCTATTTCTATGAGAAGATCAACTTCTGTTTATATACAAAAAGTAGACTGCCAATTTTATATCAAGTAGAATCTATCAAATCTGAATGAAAATAATGATAAATTAATGGTAATTTCCATATAATCAACTGCGTACATTACAGAAATTATTTTAATGAATTAAAAGTGGTATAGTCGAACTTCAATTATCCAAACATTGGTTATCCGAACGTTTGATTATCTAAATTTCAGTTACCCAAATAAATATTGAGGATACCAGAGATAAGCTAGACATCATTGCTTTTATCTCTATGATCTTCATCTGATTCAAATCGTTGGTGAGTACCGTTAACGTCAGCCGATTTAATTTGTAATTCTCTAAGAAAATAGCATCCACTCATATATTTTCTGGATGTAATATCTATACTTTGTCATCACGTATAAATCACATACCTATTAATCGTTAACAATCAATTGTAAATAAGACCCTCAATAATTTCTATTCTATCTACTATATCAGAAACTATGGCAAAGAATATATTGAATATGTAACATGATCGTGTATATTGAATATAATGAACAAACATGTGACACTATGTTACTATATATGTATGTGTAATAAAAAAGAAGACAAATAATTTTAATGCCAATGGTACGATAAAAAGATGAAGTTAATTTTGAAATTTTCGATAAACGATAAGTAGATGAAACATGCATATATAAATATTGATTCGATCCGATAACGTTTTCATTTTCTTAAATAGATTCGAAACCTTTGCATTAATTGTTTTAAAAAGATAAACATTACGAAACTTATATAACTCTTTTATTATTATTTATTATGTATTATTAAACTACGATTCATCTTGAATATTAAAATCAATGTAATGGATTATTTATTATAAATACAAAACATGAATACAGTATGTGCAATCAAATAGCACATGATAAAAAGTACATATACACACACATAAAATATCACCATATAAAAATATATAAAGTTAATTTAAATTTATAAAAATCGTAAATTACAACATTATGATTTCGTCAGTATAAAAAATTTATTAAAATCGATCAATAAATCTAGAGTCAAACAAATTTATGAGCAAATGAATTTTTACGAGTTACAAGTCGAAAGAAAGAAGAATGATTATTGTGCGATCGAAAACGAGATTAAAACGATCGAAAACGAATTAGGACAACAAGCAATACAACAAAGTCGCTTATATTAGTCAGCTTGAAAATCACCTTTACGACGAATAAACAAATTCCTGCGAATTGAGAATCAAAGAAATAGAAAGTGATTAATCTAAATGATAAAAAAAGTCATTTTAGTATTTCGATACTTGCAATAAACATTACAGGAGAGCAATTTTTTTCTTAATCGATTTACTTGTTTCCTATTATTTTTTATAGTAATTAAATTATATAATAATTAAATTTATCTTTATAGAGACTCTCATATCTCTGTCGTTTCTTCGTGAGCCAGCTATTTTCTACAATCTACAGATACGTTTTCAAAGTTTTGGATTTATATATATTGCGGCATCGTTGTGTTCGCTTCTAATCCTTATAATGAATTATCTATATACAGGAATAATACGATATGGATATATAGAAGTCAAGCTATGGGAGATTTGGAATCTCATGAATTGAGGTGGTTCTCATTCTACGTGTCTTTACTTTTTCGCCTTAGATACATATCGATTTTTCGTTTCTATTTATATATAGTAGAATCTCGTTTATCCGAACATCGGTTATTCGGATAAATATTGATGATATGTGGCGGTCAAAAACAAGCTAGAGTATTAACATAACAAAAAAGTATTCCCTTTGGAATTATTAGCTTCCAAAAAAATATTCTATTTAGCAGCGTAGAAAGATTGAGAGAACAAAGATGATTAAAACAGATGTATTAAACGTGTGATACGTAAAAAATCATAATTTTTCGTTGTGTAGTTGTAATGTGCGTCTTCGATTATTCGAAAAATTTGATTATTTGATCGTCCTGAACATAATTATTATTTAATTGTTAAATAATTAATTAAGATATATTACATAATATTATTATATAATTAATAATTAGTTAAAATAATTGAGATTCTTCTGTAATAGGTAATTGAAATCTTGTCTTATTATGAAAATAAAATCATAAAATAGATCGATCACTCCTAAATAAAATTTATTATACAAAGAATCAAAAGATTCATGATATATGAGTGTTTTTGTGACAGATTTTAATACTGAAGTAGATAGTATTTTGATCGATATTGTAAGAGATTATTTTTATATTTATGCCAAAAGTTTTAAATATTTAAAAAATAAAAATGTACATAAAGAGTCATGGATAGAAATAGCATTTATTCTGAATTGCTCAGATATGTAAAATTATATGAATTTATAACTTAAACATTTGCAGAAATAAATATGTAAAATTATTTCCAGTGAAAGATGTTTAAGTTCTGATTTTGTATTACAGCAGAGAACATGCAATAAAAGTAAAATAATTTTTGTATCGAAGGACCAAAAAACAAAGACGCCTAGGCATTATCAAAATCAATTTTCTAAAAGTATCATTGGAATTAAGTTCTTATCTTAGAATTTTTTGAAATAGATTATAGTTTAGATACGAAGATTATAGTTTAGATAGAACAGAAATAGATTATAGTTTAGATAACAGTTTAGACATCAGAAAATGCTTTTTGATTGGAATAAAGTGCAAAAATTAATATTCACCAGACGATTTGACGTGGACTTATGAAACTATATATTTCAAACGAAAATATCGTGAGAAATTGGAAGATATTAAAAATTTTCCATTAAAGTTAATAGTGTTTGTTACATAAAATACTGTCTAAAAGAAAAATGAAGAAAAAGGGAAAATTACAAGATTAGTAATGAAAGAGCTAGTTGCTAAAGAAACAGACAAGAACAAGATATTGATACGACAATATTGATGCAGATGATGAAATTTTAGATGAGGAAATAAACAAAGTAATATTTTATAAAGTGAAAGGATTGTATATGTGACTTTAAAGAACTTTTATGAACTTATATAGAAATTCGGTACTTACTCGGACTTTAATGACGAGTGCGAAAAAGAATGAATTAGGAGTACCTTAAAAGAATCCTGTTCTTTCCCTGGATTTAGTATATTTTGTTGAAAAAGTAGTCAGTTAAGGGAAAAGTCATGTATGGGCTACAATCATCGTCATTTTGAATTTTATAATTTTCAAAATTCCTGTGACCTTGATGGATTTTATTCTTTCGTTATATATTGTTACAAACCGGCCTATAAGAATTCGGAGTGAACTTCGATTTAAAAGATCGTATCTAGCCAGCAAACGATTCTGAGAGATAACAACAAGATGTGTCCGTCTTCCAAAGGAGCTTGACTTAAAAAGACGTGTCGCAATTACAGACGCTCACGCTTCTAGTACAAGAGCTTCGGAAGAAATTCGGGGAGTAGCGAAAGAAACTTCAAGAGGAAAAGAGACATAATACAGAATGAAGTGAACGGATGGAGGTTCATCCCGATATTTTTCAAAAAGGACTAAACTGGATAGGTAAGATAGGTGATTTTTCAAATGAGACAAATAGATTGAATATTGCATAGAGGAATTTAGAGAATTTAGAGCAAAATCATACGTTAGATGTTAAGTTAAGTGCAGGATGAAATGAGAATGCAAGAAATATTGCGGGAAATTCTGCAATCGGATTAGGTTTTCTGATAAAATCAAATAATTATGACAGGAAAAAATCGTTTAGGAAATTTCTTACGCACTTCGAGTTTGTTGCGAGAGCTAATAACTGGAATGAGTCGGTGAAGACGGTGGTTCTAGCGCCATGTTTACGGAAAAAAAACGTGATTAGTTTGAAGACAATTAGGGATTTGTTGAAACTGTTGTTTTTAGAATTAAAAGTGCAGTTAAAGATGCGTTTTGAGGAAAACTTTAGCGTACAGGGAAATTATAACAAGTTTGATAATCGAAGATAGAGGGCAGGAGAGGATTAGTTGTTTTGGCCGTAAACTTAGATAGATTTTCGCAGTTTGCATATATAGCGTGTGCACAACAGAGATGCAGGATAAGATTCTTTACACTCAGTTTATAAATGCAACGAGCTCTCTTGCGCCAAACTTTACAATTAGAGTAATCAAGGAACAATGTCCTTTGTTTACTATGGATTTCATCAATTCCATAACATTTTGTAATGTACTATCATTTGGATGAATTTTACCTTGAACAGTATATATTTTAAAATTGCAGCAGAATCCATTATGTGCATCATATAATTATATATTTTTAATCCCAATCTCGCTCGTTTTGACGGATTAAATTTATATATTATAAAGCGGCCGAATATTATATATTATAAATATATATATATAATATATAAATATATATTTTATATATATATTTATATCCGATGTGTAAATTTTATTAAATTTTTCGTTCCAGAAAGTAATGATTGATCTTACATTTCGAATTCATTACTGTCAGTCGTTTTCTTATCGGAGAAATGTGAAAATTTTCCCGAATGTAGGAGTTTCTATCACTTCTCATTTAGACTAGTACATTTGTATATTTAATTTTTTGACTTATGTCATTAAAATAGAAAGAGCATATTAGACTTTTTTTTCATCATGGATAACGAGAAACCAAGTATCACCTTCCTTCTTCTCTCGTCGTTCATTATTTGATGTACGTAAAGATTTGTTTGTGTAATTAATATATCCCACAAATTTTCATCGTAAACAATAAAAAAAAAATACTACAAATTCGTGATTTTCACTTAACTGATTCAAGATAAAGTTTTTTATACCACAAGACTGAAAATAATTCCAAATTATTGGTATATTGTTCGTTTCCTTCCAATTGTATAATTCACTCCATTTAGATATTATATTTCCTTCTTTACTACTTTCATTTTTTATAACTAATCTTTTCACGTGCTTTTTTATTGGCACTATCACATCGTTGTCATCAGAATCTAACATTTGAAAACTTGAAACATTCAAAACTTCTTCATTATCCTTACTTCCACGTGAATTATTTGCTTTTTTCGCATCTTTCCTCTGCTCCCAGATAATTGATCGAGTAAATCATTTATTCACGGCAACGGATAGAAATTTGTCACTGCGTTTGATCTCTTATAATCCACGCAAAATCTTCAGGAACCATCTTTTTCCGTACAAGTACCGCCGGAATCAAAAATTAGAGTTTTATACTAAAGAATTAATCATAGTTTATTTCAGTAGGGTCCTGAATAAAGCAGAAAAAAATTATTGCGTGACCAAGCGATCCGATAGATTTCATTAAGACATTTCATAACTATTTATGGAATAAAATTTATTTTACGTACGGACCATGCTTCTCTTCGGTGGTTACTCTCTTTTAAGGATTTGGACGAACAATTGGCCGTCCGATGAACGATATGAATTTGAAGTTGTTCACAGAAGATGAAAATCGCACAGAAATACGGATGGTTTGTTCAGACGACCATGTAAAGAGATGCAATGCAGTTATTGTGCTAAACGAGAGACGACCGAGGAACGGACAAACTTGGTTGAAAGGATAGTTTTCGAAAGTGAAGAATCCAAGAATTGGAACGATTGGCAACCGGCAGATATTAATTTCATAATAAAATCGAAAGAGAAAGGAAAAATGATAAGAAATTTCGGTAAGAGAATCATCATTTAAAATATATTGGGCTTAATAAGACTCCCTTTTTATTGAAAGGAATGTTTTGTTCTAAAGTTGGAAGCACCCGAGTATGACTGATCAGATTGTTGTTTCTCAGATAAAAATGAAAGATATTTTAAGGGAGGCGCACGATAGTCCCGCAGGAAAACATTTCGAAGTGAATTGTACCTTAGATAAGATCCGAAATTATTGAATCGGCTGTAGAATAAAAAATTGGTATAAAACATGTTTAGTTTAAACGTGTACAAAGGAATGTCTTGAATCCTTTCCCGAAATCTTCACGGAAAAACAGACTTCTTCTAATTATAGTGGATTGCTCCAATAAATGGGTAGAAGCATTTCCACAAACAAATTTTAGGGTAAAGATGGTAGCTAAAATTTTTGTCGAGCAGGTTGTCTCCAAACATGAGGTATCGTTGAAATTGCATACTAATGAGGGAAATAACTTTGAGTCCAAATTATTTAAAGATATTGTAGATTTATTAGGAATCCAGAAAACTCGGATTGCGGCGTTGTATCCGCAATCGGATGGGCAAATGAAGATTCAACTTAAAATTAATTATTTAGTGAAATTTTTAGTCAAGATTAGAAGAATTGAGATCGATCAGTCTCATTATATTTGTTAGCCTATAGAATTGTTAGAAAATATATAAATCATCGAAGAAAAAAGAAGGACCTTATGTACATATATGGGTCATGATTTAGAACGAAATTACATGAAATTCATCGTACCACAAAAGAGCGGATGGAAATTAAATCTTGTAGGATGGAAGCGTTTTATGATCGAGAAATAAATAAACAAAAAATTTAAGGAAGGCTATTTATTTAATCCCCCACGAAGAAAAGAAAAAGCGTAGAAACTGGAAAGTAATTGCGAAGACTGTATAAAATTTTTAGAAAAATTAATGATATGGTATTTTTCATAGGAAAATTTTCGACAGAAAAGAATAGAATCTTTCATTCGAATCGATTAGCTCCATTTTTAGAAAGGTCAAGTATCAGAATTATATGGTAGCAAAATCATTTAGCGATAGAAAAAAAATTAAAAGAGTATACAAAAGATCACTTTTGGATGGATGATTTAAATAAAGCATTTAAGTAAAATGTGTGATGTGGACTTGCCACTGTTGTTCTCTGATATAGAAAATTCGGAAGTTGTCCCGACAACTACGGAAAGAAAGAACAGTGTTATCAGTCGGAGTTCGGAGTAAACCGCGATTTAGAAGATCGCATTTATTGCAGCAAGCAATTCTGACATTGATAACAACGTAATGTTCTTCGGAAGAAATTTAATAAAGGAAGAGGTTTGAGAAAACGTGTCGTACGATTGTTAAATATTGTTTCGGTATCTCTTGAAAGAATCGATAATTTCAATATTCTTGTTATGTTATATAGTTATTCTTATTATGTTAATAAAGTTCTTGTTTATTAAAGGTATGATTGCGCGCATGTGTTGCGGTATATGAATCTGAAGTCTTCGATAAATAAATTGTGTGAAAAATTTCCCTAGATTCTTATTTAACAATTTGTCGTGAATTTTGCTGTATAATGCCGAATTTATACTAATAACAACTACATACAAGTTATGTAGCGGAAAGAAATTTATTCCTTTTCCTCCAATAAATTTTGTAACATACGAATTATTTAATTCTACAATATTGTTATCTACATCCCATATCAAACTATAGACGTTATCAGAAACTCGATATGTCGCCATCTTTAGAGATGTACAATTGTTGTATATCATGTGCCGAAATATTCTTATCAGGTTTTAATTTCCTGTAACACAAATATTCTCTGATGGCACAGTTAACGAGATGGCCAAAAACATTATTGCTGACCATTTGCTTCCATAACTCTTTCGCACGTTGATATAGGAGTAGACCTTGTCCTTTTCGATATATAATTGCCGTGCCAAGGGAAATTTCCAAACGCTTCAAATTTTGCATCAAAATGTAGCTTTCGATAAAGAACGTTACTAATTTTATAATTAGATGCTTTATATATAAATCATATGGCAATGCATCAATGAGTTTGCGATTGGCAATCTCCTGTCTATATTTTAAACCATGCTTATCAACATCAGTGATTAATTATTCATAACATTTGTTAACATTTTTTTGATTAAATGTTCTAAAAAAACTATTAAAGCAATAATAATTTCCACAATGACTTCAATGAGCGAACAGTGCCTCTTTTGTATTTTGACTAGTGAGATAATCTTAATTTTTATATCTGTGTAACGTCTTGAAACAGATGTTAGTGTTTCAAAGATAACTTTATCTCTTTCGATTGTGTAATTAGTTCTAACCCAAACATAGTGATCATGTTTTTGTACGAACATGTATAATTTTGTAATTGTATTTTGCTTCCTCAAATTTATTTATAATATACTAATATTAGTAATTGTAAATTTTCTTGAGTTTTTCCAAACGAGATCAATGCTTATTTAATAAATATTTCTGAAAATGTTTGAGTTTCTTCAAGATAGCTGTTTTTGTCGAGTAATCTTAGAAGATAGCTCGAAATCTCGATTGAGTTTTAGCAATTTTCCAGGTTCCATTAATAGTTTTGTAATAATTTGTACTTTGTTTGCAGTATTGTTGCAAGAGTTTACAATTATTTATTACATTACATCCAACGATGTCTGTGATTATAAATGTAATAAATGTGGTAAATCTGGAATTGGAATTTATTCTGAGTTTATATGGCATATATGTGACTGCGCATTTGTTAAGATGAACTGCCATTTTCACTCACTGCCATATCACATTCTACTGGATCATAAAGTTTTTTTAAAGAAAAAAATAATACAATGAATAGAAGAAATTGTGTGTCAAAAAAGTATTTGTACACTAACAATGATAATAGAAAGCTTATGATTATTTAAGTTGTACATTATAATTAATATTTCGTAAGCATTTATTTAATATCTCAATAATTAATTCTTGATATAGATTCTACCAGTTTTTTGCTTATTTCTGTTGATATCTCAGTTGAATTTTCCATTGGATTATTTTGCCATATATTTTCAATATATTCTCTTATATATTTTTGGTTGAATAATATCAAGAGATTGTATATCAAGTGGTGTAACAAATTGTTTAAGAACATTGTATAACAATCATTTTCTTAATTTCTTAAAAATATGCTTTGAGTGCTTGTCTTATTGAAAATAATGTTTCATTCTGACCCAATTTAACTGCACATTTTTAAAAGTTATTATGTAACACCTCGATATACTTCTCAGCATTCACTGTTCCTTCGATAAATGCCATATTCTCAATACTACCGTATATTATATAGTCTCATATCATCACATATCCCTTATAATACCGTGTTTAAAACTTGGTCTAAGATTCTTTTTTTAAAACTTAATATTGAATTTTTCCCAGACGAATTATTTCCCATCTGAGCCAAAAATATTAAATTCACTTCAGAAAATAATACGTTTCCAAAATTCAATTGGTTTATTTACATAAGTTTTAATAAAACCTAAGCATTTTTCTCCGTTTGTATTATGTATGAATAGTTTCTTTCTCGTAGCTCTGCCGTATATTTCAACAAAATGTAAAATATTTCTTATAGTTTGGCGACATACGTTTTTCTAATGTTGATATGATGTCATTACATAATGTTCGAACACTTATAAATTAATTTTTTATAGCTTCTTCAATAATATTCAGCGCTCACTAATTGTTAGTATATTTGACCAAATTCATCCTGGCCTATTATCTATAATTTTCTTTTTCTTATAATTTATAACAATATATTACACTGTTGTAAAATTTTAATTTAAAGTTTCTCTAATTTTTCTGTAACTTTCCCCACGTTCCTATAAAAAAGAATCACCTACGAACACGAATATTTTATTTTTCTTTGCTATAACAAATAGTTAACATAGTTCAAAAACAATATCATCGTGAGTAAATTAAGATCATCATATAAACAAATAATTATTTATATTATTTTGATAATGGTGCAATGATGTGCGTGTACATACTTTTAAGATTAAACATATCATGAGTATACAAATACTCTGACTAAAAATTTCTGGCTTTCAAATTTTAATATTTATTTTCATGCATTATGAAAAATTTTTAATTTGTCTATTATCTTTGTACATAGTGTACTATTAATAGAAACAGTTTTCGTTAGTGTGTCATTTATTTGTATAAAGTTATTGCAAAGAAACTAGGTGTATATTTTTTGATTCACTTGTAATATGATGTCGTTCGGACAACATTTCTCGTCGAATGAAGATTTTATAAATAATCGATTGTTTCACAGTCATTTGTTCCTTATTTTTTTTAGTCATAAATTACGATACTTGTGTATCAATACAGAGATAACATATTTTATATACAGTAATGTCATAAATAAATATCATTTCTTCTATTGTATTTATTATACATTCTAATCATGATTTTGTACAGATACATACATACGCAGGATACATACGATGCGAATTTGTATGAAAGGAAAAAAATATGATAAAGAATAAAAAAAAAAATTTTAGATAGAATAAATCCTTGATAGAAATGTGTGTGTGTGTGTGTATTATTTTGGGTGTTTCTTGTTCTTTCTATTTCGAGTATAATTTTGTAGATAGATTTCCTCTATATATTAAAAGTTATAATTTTTCCATCGTTGTACAATCGTTGATCTTATTTTGAATGATTGTATCTATTTGCTTGATTATTGTTGTTTGTTGATTCTCTTGTATTTCCTGTATATATTATCTATTGTGAATCTGTATATTTAGATTCTATGTAAGTTAGATCAAATATTTCTTGTATTTCTTGTGTTCGTTTTTGTAAGTTTTGTTTTTGGTTGGATTGTACTTCTACCTTTTCTTTTTCAAATTTTTCTTGTTCATGGTGTTCGAATGTAGATACAGTTTCTTGTATTTTTGTTTCTCTCTCCATAAGTGTGTTTTTTTGAGATATAGCTTATTGTAATTTACTAGTTCCAGTTCTTGTTGTACTATTCTTATTCTTTTCCATTATAACTCGTACTATGCATTATTATAACTCAATCGGTTAAATCTTACTTTTTTATGAAGTTAATTTCTGGATATTTTTCTATAAAACTCGAATGTTTATCTGAGGTATCTTTATTTTCTTTAGAAACCTGCTATACACATTAATAAATATATCCTAACAATAGTTTCCCTTTTTGTCATTCCTTACAATAGGTAAGATTTACTATGGGCGTGTTTTTATCCATCTCCATAAGGATTTATTATTATTGTTATTATAATTTTTTCTTTCGTTTTTCGGGATAAGAGCCGTTTATTCTGCCGGATCTAATCTTGTACGTCTGTGTTGAGAAGTATTCGTGTTATATTGCATATTCTCAGAATAATTGCCCTTTTATTTTTAATGTTACACCCCATTCCGTACAGGTCTCAAAATATATAATTTTTGCTAGGAGCTCTTACCTTACGAAACTAATATCTATTATATTTCAGCCTTTATTTAATATGTGCAATTATGGCTTGATATTTGTGCGGAGAGAATGTCAATCAGATAATGTAAATCAAGAATTTATATTTTCTATCTTTGGTCTAATGTAATAACTTTCTACTATCTTTTCTACTCAAGAATTAGCGCATCCCAATATTGATGAATTAATTCCTCCCTAATCTGGAGATAAAGAGGTGTGCGAGGATTATTAAAATCATTAAGACACTTTCTGCTAATTTAGGAGAAGAGGATTGCGTTGCAATAAATATTGTAACGGTCGAAAGTGTAAATTTAAAAGTACAACGTCTTTATCTATATCAATGTAAGGCTTTGTCTGGATACAATTATATGCAAGTATATTTCTTTATTTTAAACATTACTTTACACTCATTGTTTAAATCATATTTTTTTTAATCATTTTCATTCATTGAACATATTCTTTTGATATGAAATATACAATTAATCTTCCTTTGTACCATTTTAATTACAAATTAATGAATGATTCATCGATTCAATGATTCAACGATTTATTTATTTAACAATAATTTCAACCTATTTCATGATAACATTCGACTTATATCAAGGGGGGTGAGTGTTTTCTATAAATGTGCACGATTGATGGATTCTTTGAGTCCATTGATTGTCCACAGGCTAGAATAGTTTCGCTGAATAAATCAAATATTAATGAAATGAAAATGAATCTTTTATTTTTCTTTTTTTTATTAAATAAATAAATAAAGATTAAAACAGGAAATGCAATTAAAGATACGTGTTCGGACTCGTCAGTACAGTTTAGGAAGATGTATTCATGAATTTTATTATATTTCAATGGTAATTATACTGTTTAATGTATGGTAAAAATATCAATATGTCGACACAACCACGATTTGTAAAATGACTCATGTATGATAAATTCCATTAGGGGCAAATATCTTTTTATCAAAGTTGAAAAACAACAACATGGATACAAGAAGCTTAACATGGATACAAGAACTCTTAATTGCATTGTTTCCACTGTTCCCACGGATAGTAATTCTAAGGAATCTCAATACAGCGGTCCTCTCTTACGGTCCCTGAGATAACGTGGTCGTCCAAGCTTTAATGAAGATTACGATACGCGACTATTATGTCGCCACTAAACCACAGAAAACCAGATTTAACTACATCCATCTGAGTCTTAAATGAAGAACACTGTATCGATGCGGATTATAGTGAGAGCTACTGGTTTGTCATACCAAACGACAGTTGTAGTTTCAATAAATATAATCTCTACGAAGTACCAGCAATAAAATTGACCTCTGGAAAAATCGACCAAGGGTCTCACGTTATACATGGTAACCATCAAGGATGTCACCTTTTCGCTTATTCGCACGAACGAATTCACTGCTATGAATATATTCTGTCGCGCATAGAAAACTCAAAATTATTTATCATGAAAATATCACCAGACAGGACTTTCAAAGACAAATCTAAAACCTCTGTACAAAATCTGAACATATTCGCCTACGTTAATTCTAGATTCATATACGTAGAGCGACATATAAAAACTCAACTAACTACACTATACATAGACATAACAAAACAAAAATGCATCTTGGAACAACAGATGTTAAAAAACCCACTCTCACTAGCATCCCTTGCTCCGGACGAAATGGCTTACACCATAATGAAGAAACCAATATATGACAATTTTGACAGTAGAAGTTATTCATTTAATTAAATGTATTACAGCTGAAGTGAAAATATAGCAAGTGAAGGATTGTTACAGAGAATTACCAATGATATATCAAAATAGATCATTTCTTGACTCCAAAAATGCACATAATATTAAAAGAAGACTGACCAAATGATTACGATAAGTTACTTCTTAATATGTATAATTTGCACGGCATGTGATATCGAACATCAAAACTCGTAGAGTCGATGACCCCACCAATGATACAACTTAACTGAAAGTACATCGACCCCGAGCATTTGGGAACAAGCGAAATTTATTCCCATGATCTCAATAAATTAAGATCAGACATAATGGAAGACATAGAGAAACCCGCCATCTCCGACATACTCGCCAGAGAAATTAGCGGAAAACAAATATCTACAGGGAAAATTTCATTATACAACCTCATGAACGAAGACTCATTAAGTAAGATCGCCACAAGCACAAGTGAACGACTTCGTTACTTTCGGATTAGCAAGTGCTGGTATACTCACAATATTCATCAGTTTTTGATTTATAGAATACGTCTGCCGAAACTTTCCTGCACAGATATACATTACATGGCATCTACAGATGGAGCCTATCTACATAATAAGAGCTTTATAGGGCTCACTCACACCTCTCTTACTTCACCTAGCTAAGAAACCTGAAAACCCAGAAGAAGACAAGAGTACTTCAGAATCACAGGCAACACACGAAGACGAAGAAAATTTAGCAAAAAATTCAATTAGATCTAAGATATAAATGGAATTAAATCGTATACTTGACGATTGTGTTTAAAATGCATGTATACGTACGTACATTTTTAACTAGTGGAGGGGGGAGTGTTATGCCCTACGCCAATTCAAACTTATAAAGTAAAACTACGAATCATGATACTAATTTTTTTCAAACATTATATATAAACGGTATTTCAATTTTGTATATTAGATTAAGTTAGAAATAGAACAAGAATCTACCTCATACGAAGTCACACATCTTTATTTATTAACACATATAATAACACATGTAATAACACACACACACACACTTACACATGTATTACTAATATACATCTCAGTAATACGCATATATAACATCCTGTAATACTTAACTTAATAAATACATAAGCTTATATTATATAATACATATACGCCAATACTAATATTATTTTAACATGCTAATATTGTAAGCAATTACTCATATATGAGAACATAAAGCTTAGTCAAGTCTAGACGTACGAGGACGATGAACATCAACACATGCGTGAGATAAACAGCATGATCGAGCACGCACTCGACCATATGTCGATAATATGACGAGTCTACAGAAACACATCCCCACCACCACACGCAACACTTCACGCATCTACAGCCGGCAGCAGCACAGCACCACAACGAGCAAGATCTTATTCGTCGACTCTGCCACGAGCCAGGATTGGATTGGTACGATGGACCAATGACAGCATAGCGGCAAGCCACTTCTCATTGATTGGTAGACGCTCTCTATATAAACGGCTGCACAGTCATCTCGATTATTATTCTTGGATTATTATTTCGGTTATCTACTTTGAATTATATTTGTTTAGAATATTTTTTGTATATCAAATTTATTATTCAATTTAAATGAAGTAAGCGTTGTTAAATCAGTTTAACTCAATACTCTCGGTTGTATCTAAAAGAAATGGTTGAATTACTCTAATTTATTCCAATACGAATCCTATAGTAAGATCTAATTCGTTTGCTTATATGTTACTTAATCAAAAATATCGTTCTCTGCGGCCCAGTCAACAAACTTTCTTACACGTAACTTCTCTTCCAATAATTACGCGAAATTATTTGTTTGAATCCAAATTCCACTTCCTATATCGTTGTATTACCAGTGAGGACGACCTGCACGGATAACTTCTTTCGTTACTACTTCTCCGTACGATGACGCTTTGGAAATCGAATCGAAGACTAGGAGACCCGTTCAATATCAGCTATACCAATTTCGTCGTTCAGGAGGTAGATTTCGATGAAAAGTTTGCCACTAACCGACCCTCGCAAGCCGAGATATCACGAAATCGGATGCAAATTGCAGTGCAGCAATTTGTTAAGATAAAGGTAGGTGCTATTTATTACCTCTTACTAAGCACGGGCCTCAAAAAAATTAGATTCCTTAGAGGAGTTCCTGCGTCATGAGATAACGTGCCCTTTAGGAGGTACACACGATCTCCTGTCTGAAAATTTATCGATCTTTGTTTTTTATCATAATAATGCTTTGATCTATCTTTTGCTCGGTTTAGATTATGTTTAGCGACTTCTTGAAAAATATTTAATTGTTCATTTAATTCTGATAAGCAACACGCGTAAGTTTTATTTCGTAAATTATTTATAGGAGAGTCATTTGGCGTTCATTTGGCTAACGGATCAAAGACAAGCTCGTGTGGCGTGTATTGCGTGTCTTCATGTACGCTAGTATTATATGAGAACATAGCTATTTCTAACCAGTTGTCTCAATCGTTATTGTTAATTACGAAATATTTTTAAAATTCTGCCAATACGTGGTGTAATATCTCTATCGATTCGTTCGATTGAGAATGATATGCGCTTATTTGATATTGATTTATCCTGAATTTTTTAGCAACGACTTTTATCAATTCCGACAAAAAATTCGCACCTCAATTAGTTAAGACTCCTTTGGGTGCGTTAAAACGAAAAATGACGTGTTTGATAAAGGCGTCAGCTATCTCGCTCGAAGAAGCTTGTGATAATGGTATGACTAGTGAGTACTTTGTTGAGATCTTGAATCGTTAGAAGATAGTTATTGATGTAAGTATTGGGTAAAAGATTTACAATGTCCGTAGAGATTTTATCGGATGTTTTGCTCGGAGTGTCGGTAATTGCCATGGATTGATGTATTTTTAATCTCACGAGTTTCTTCGTCTGATAGCTTCGGCAGTTTTGTATGTAGTTTTATATATCTATTTTTAGTTTTGGCCAAAAATATTTTTGTCTTATTCTAGTCTATGTTTTAGTGACTCCTTTGTCTCCGCCTATCGGAATCGCATGATTCTCGTGAATAATTTGAGTTCGTTCGATTTTCTCGTATATGATTATTTCATTTTTCATATTATAATTACATTTCTGCAGTAACTATACAGATTGATTTTCCGTGAATCCACCCCATCTTTCCACGTCATGTTGCATAAAACCAAAAAAACTGCAACACTGCTGATCCTAATGATATATTACTATACACTAAGTATTATTAAGGAAATTTAATAAAATATTTGTAAAAATATAAAAATAATAATATTTAATAGTCCCCTTTTTTAATTACATGGTTGTTACAAGGGTGTATTAGATTTGATGAATCATAATATAGTATTAGTGACTGAAAATGTTTTTTTCAAATTGATTACAGCCGTGGGATCCACAAAAATAATATGTCAAGCGATAGAATAAGCCGAAGTCAATCCAAACCGGCTGACAAAATGAAAACGCGCAGCAGTGTTAGAGGTATAAATGACAGGGAAGTCAAAGATATCATTCTTAGGCTCAGACAGAAAGAACTACATCTATAAAAGCGGGACCGTGCTATTTGCGAACGCGAAGAAGCATTGCGAGTGGATACAACATTTAACCCGACCTCACCACACTAGAAACATTGTTTCGCGAGATCGTTACAAAGCAGATGACGCATATTATGTTCCGCACGAATCGCATAATATTTCCATTCAGGAAACAATATGATACCTCAATATGACGGCTATAATATTTCCATCGGTACACTCACGCGCGCAAATGAGCTCGCGAACTGATTCTCATAAACTTGGAGGAAACGCCTGATTATTAACAAATTATGTGATCGAGCATACTCAGTTTTTAAAGATTATGACATACACACAATTGATAGGCTTTACGATATATTATAAGAAAATTTCCCTTATGGATTGTTCCTAAAAAGGCAGACGAAAACAAAAGATGAAAACTACTAATAGACTATCGCATGCTTAATAAAAAAACAATTAAAGATAGTTATTCGTTACCCAATATAATAGAAATCTTAAATCAACTGGACAGCGTGAAATATTTCAGCACATTCGATTTAGCATCCGGCTTTCATTAACACTAAACGTACCACCGTTTCGTTAAACTGATTCTTACCAAAATCTATCATTTCATCGGTGCACAAATTTTACCTAATAAATGTTTTTCCGGCTGGAATTGTCAATTTATTGTAAAAAGTAATGTTTACAACGTAACTTCTAAAAAATTATAAAATAACCACTCATTTATTTTCGTTTTTATGTATATTATACATAATATAAACCAGAGATCATATTGGCAGTGTTTACTTTACTTAGAAATAAATGAACGATGGTTTTAATTTATTTAGTGACATTTTTTGTAAATGATAGGATTTTCCTTACTACATTTACTCCAAACATATTTTTTACAGATTATACATAATTTAGTTGTCTTTTTTTTGCGCAATCGTATCTGGCATGTTTTCCGCAAATAGGAAATGTTACCTTGGCCACTTGACATTCCTTGTAAGTTTTCGTTTTCTTCTTGGAGAAATTCGTGATATTCTTTGGCTAGCTCTTCTGCTATTTGTAATAGAAATTGTTGTCTGGATATATTTTGTTCACTTGTTTCTTTATAAAGAATCCATACATTTATACCAGCCCAATCAAGTATGTTGAAAGAAACTTGTACAGGCCATCTATAAGATTTTGATTTGGCACTATACTTTCTTGCTATTTAATCGGTGTCGAATTTGGTTTCGTTATAATATATAACTGTTTCAGGTATTCGGTTTCTGTCATGCTTTAAACTTAGTATTGTAACTTTTTTGGTTTGGATTTATAAATTGTTAGAGTACAATTATTTGTTTGTAAATTACTATTGAGAAACGTTCCAATTCGTCTTTTGCTGATTTTGCTAGCTGGAACAATTCTCTTTTATTACTCCGAATAGGCTCAAATAATATTGTTCGTTTTACCAATAATTTTGTCACCAGTGATGCGCTCGTAAAAAAATTGTCCGTCAAAATATTTCTCCAACATCCAGTAAACTGTTTAATCATTTTGAGTACAACAAATTCCCATAGTGTCATTGACAATGGTTGGCATTCTTCTTTTCCCAAATATGGAAATTTTTGGATCCCAAATATGGAAGTATTTACTGTTGGCATCCGATACTAATCAAAATTCGATGCCAAATTTATCGGGCTTACTTGTATATACTATGTAATGTATACATTTACATTTTACTTTTATAGGGAATAGTTGCTCATCAACAGTCAAATTCATATTGAGTTTGTAACTATTTTAATTATTCTCAATAAATCTGTTCATTACATGTAAAATTAGAGCAAAATCATGTTAAGATATATGCAACTATCTATAATTATAATACGTAAGTCCAAAAATAAAATCCCAAATAGAAAAATTTTAAAAATAATAAAAAATTTGTACATCAGTCAAGTGATCGGCTATAGTAAGATGACAAAATTTTCTTAGAAGAAACAAAAGAAAAAAAATCCAAGGTGAGAAATTGATCATATACTTAGCAGGGCAAAATAGAAAAAGATCTTCCGATAACATATATCTCGAGGCTTCTGAACCAAGCGGAACAGAATTATTCTATAATAGAAAAAGTCATCAGATTATTAGTCAGCATATATACGGTAAACTATTTCAGACTGTATTTCTTTTAGACTTGTTACCGATCATAAATCTTCAGTACGATTACACTCCGTGAAAGATTAATTCGCTAGCGATTAAAACTCGCCGAATATGAGTACAATATAGTTTAAAAAGCAGGAAAGTGTACTGTGGATTCCTTATCGAAGAATCCGGTGGACTCACATAAACAAATACTTCCGATAGTCGGCACCAGCTCGGACGATAACGAACTGTACGTAACTAGAGATAGGCACTTGAAACCTTGAGAAATCGTCAACCTTCTTGAAACACAAAATCAAAATAGGATCGAAGAAATAAACATAAACTAGCCTCGAGAATATCAAAGCACGCACAACCAAAAACACACGCGATAACACGGCAATGATAGAGTCGATGACGGAAATGAGATAACATCCGATTAGAATGACTACGCACACATCGATAGCCCTTTCATTGAAATCCGAGATCACGTGATAATGCACAACGGACCATAGCATATTTCATGATCATAAGCGGCGCTCTTGTAGATACAAGAGCCAAAGAACTGGCTGATAACAGTAAATTACCGCCGAAGTTACGTTTGGGAGAGTAAAGGACATCAAGCGTAATAGAAAACACTTAATGACATTACCCGTCAAGGAAAGAATATCTATATGTCTATAATACGAATAAAATAGAAGTTTATAATAGAATTTCTTTTCAAATTATTATTATTATTATTATTATTATTATTATTATTATTATTATTATTATTCATCGCTAAACAAAAAAATCAAGATTGCATGGCATCGATGCGTACCTTTTTTGTTGAGTCTACGTAACAAGCTGTCATACTATCGTTCAATTCTTGTGTGAATTCTTCGTTTAAGGATACTCGATAAGTGTAAATCGTAGCACCAAGTTTCAACTGTCACATCGCTGTATATTTGTGTTATGTTCTTGTATATTTAATTTCAGAAATAATTTTAAGAGTAATAATAAGCACTGTTCATTTTAGTATCCTTGATCGTACACGTTTCGGTCTATAATAACCGATTAAGTATTGTTATACAATATACAGTACATTATAATTAATTTCGTTCGATTTAGTAACATATTATAAATTATAGGCTTCTAATGGATTTATTATAATTATATAGTAAATAATTATTATTGAATTTAATGAATTAACTGTCATAATAAGATCAATAGGTGAACTTGTAGAATGAACGTGGAGCGTCAGAATATATTATATCTAAAATCAGCAGACGTGCATACAGAGTGACACATACAGCGTAAGACTAAGCTGCACTGAAGACTAGCGGACTGCATTCAAAGTAGCACGTATAGCATCACACGTAGAGAATGACCTACTCCGATGTTGGCTTATATATATATATAAGTTAGGACATGACCCAGTAATTAACTTCCGTGCAGTAAGGTCATACTTTCCGTCTTAATCTATGTATCCAAATTCTGTTAAGTTAAAGTAATCACCTCATTTTATTTAATTATATATCAAGTTAGATAATAGTGCGCGATATGCGTTAACAGTATTATTCTTGTAATTCATAATCATAATTATTGAATTTTGGTGCGTTGATTTCATAGGAGAGAAAACGTTTAGAGAATTATATTATACTCTTTTTAATAGTGAATATAGAAAAAGTTGGTATATAACTTATAATAATATATTATACAGTAATTGTTTAATAATTCAATTGATTAAGTATATATAGTTATTGTTATCTAAGTATGATAATTTAAACAAATATCTTCATCTTTAACAAATATTTTTCCTTGAGTCCCCACTTCAACATCAACTAATTAGGGAAGGGGATGCTTGCAATAAGGGAAAAGAGAAGTTCTTCAGGAAAAGTAACGATAACGATTAATAATAAATAGTGATATCAACGATCATATTAGAGTTATCAATCCGTGGATCTTTCTATAATTATGTTCTGGGAAACAATATTAATTAATTAACTTCATTCTCGTGTAAAGTTTTCATTGTCCAAAAAGAAATAAGCGACTAGATTATACTAAACGCATCAAACAACAAAAAAGTATTCTTTGTTGTTGTATGACACAATCTATAGTGTTACATATAATGCTACGATCAATAAGAAAGCTCCGTCTCGGATATTAAACGAAATATTAACTTAAGGCTGTTTATCATCTCTGATTTTATAATAGTTGACGCCATGAAAAAAGGCATAATTCTTGACCAATTTTGATGAACAATTTCAATTCAATTTCAGTCTAATTTAAAGACAAAGGTTTAATCTAGGATCTTATTTTTTTGAATTTTTGAAAAATTATTTCTTTGAAAAAAATTGTGTAAAAAAATTCTATATAGTTCATATTTTGCTTATATTTGTCGCTGAAATGACATACGTTTCGAGCGAAAATTTATTACATCCTGAAAATGAGTGAAAATAAAAAAAAAATTCGATACATTTTGAAATTCTATTAGAAAAAAAGAGAAGAATGCGATTCAAACTGCGAAAAATATTTGTGATGTTTATTAATCGATGCAATATCAGTAGGTGTAACATACAACTGATTCAAGCTTTTTCAATATGGAAATTATAATGTAAATGATGCATATATTGTCGCTAAGGAATTAAACATCGACTACAAAACGATTATAAACCATTCGAAGAAGGCTGAATATAAAAAAAAACTCGATGTTTAGGTGTTATGTGATTTAATAATGAAAAATTTAATCGAATTTCTATCTGCGAATCGTTACTAAAATCGAACCATTTTAAAAACGGCTCATTATGGATTATAATGAACGAAAAAGATTATGGGCGAAGAAAATATAATTCTTGTTCGTAAACAAGTGTTATGACATTATATTACATTATGGAAATAATATTAAAGGATTATATTACCACAAGCATAGAAAAAAAAGCTATTGATATATTATCAAGTGCTTGTTATATTCATGTTTTTACTATATATGTATTTATTTGTATATACGTATTACATAAAAAAATATCCTGTATTGATCTACCTGAAAGAAGTAACAATGTTTTATTTTCAATGAAAAAAAAAAGGAAAGAAAAAAAAATAAAGCGTTAAATTAATCGTTTTAATTTAATTATGAAATAGTTTTAAATTAATTTCGTTTAATATCTAGGACGCAGCTTCCTTTGTGATCATAGCATTTTTGGAAGTCGAAAGTGCAATTTTCGTTTATACATATCGAGTATCACTGAAGGGACAACCGAAGAAGTATTCGATCAAAATATTATAAGTTATTATAAGGATTCGGCGAAAAAGGGACGCATCGTTAATATAAATTCAACTGTGTTTAAAGGATTTTTTCCTTCAATAAATATATCGATAGAGACTTTAGATAATTTATAAAATATCCATAAAAAGAAAAAGAATATTTAATTTATAAACGTTTTGAAAATTATTTATTTGCATAATAATTTCAGAAATGCATAAAGGAAATTCTGACGATTTGTGTAGCAATTAAAATATAGCATTTAGTACTCACATATATCAGGTTAGGGAAAAAATTTTTTCATATTATAATGCAAAAGTAAATCAAGTTTTTTTTTATATTTTAAACAAAGTTCATTACACCAAATACATGCTGTTTTGATCGATCATCTTTCATCATTTGTGAGGTAAAATAATCCCGTCATTGTAGAACTTCTATTTTTTAAACAAAAAATTCTGACAAGTGATTTTTACAGGCCTCTTTCCAAGTCAACTTTACACGATTAAGGGAATTCTGTAAAAATTGAAACAAATGATAGTCTGATAGGTAAAGTTAGGACTATCGTTATATATAGTAGAAGCATCAAAACTTCTTAGTCAAGCTCACTCAATTTTTCACGAGTCATCAATGATTGAGGCTTGGCGTTGCCATGATAAATGACACTTTTCTTATCGATCAATTCTGGTCGTATTATTTTTATTACTTAGCGTAATCTTTCATTATATACATAGTATCACTCTTTTTAGCGTCAATTCTGATTTTGCCAGCGTTTTACCGGAATTTCCACCTTCTTTCGACCATGTTTCTCCGTACATTATTGTCTTACGTGATCCATTTTTCATCGTCCGTAATGAACCGTTTCAAGAATGGTTCGATTTCATTCCATTCTAGAAACCATTCGAACATGGAAATTCAATCCATTAAATTTTTCTTTGTTAAATCATATAACACTTAAATATCGAGTTTTCTTCAAATGGCTTAACAGATTATAACTTTTATATTGAAAATGTTTGAACTAACTATGTGACGCTCACTGATCAGTCCGAATATCACAAATTTTTTTAGCAGTCCGAGTCGCATTCTTCTCTTTTTTCTAATAAAATTTCAAGATATATTGTATTTTTTCTTTATTTTCACTCATTTTCAAGACGTAATAGTTTTTAAACAAATAAACGAATATAATCATAACATTTATAAAAATATTCATATTACCTTTCAAATACATGCACTTATTGCCAATTTGATTAATTAATATTACCAGAATTATACGATCATAATCTCATCGATCGAAAGAATACGAAGAAACCTTTTCTCCAACCCAATATTTGAGAAATACGATTATTCTTTTACGATAAGAATGTGTAAGTTCAGTATATACATAAACGTATGAAAATGTTCTATATTGAGGAGTGTGGATGAAAATCGATTAGAATAAATACGTAATAATAATAAGTAGGTTTGCACCTGCATATATATATATATATATATATATATATATATATATACTCAGGAATGCATCAGGATATTATTACATCTCATGAAGCATGAGCCTCGGGAAAAATAAATTCCCTTCGAGGAGTTCCTGCGAAGTGAGATGATGTATCTTTTGAGCCTCACCTACTATGTGGAGTTCTATAGCACGGGGTTGGCACCCAACAATGTGCCATTTTTACAGGCCTCTTTTCAAGCCAACTTTACACCACTAAGGGAATTCTATAAAGATCATACGTAAGCCAATCAAAAAACACTTACCTTTACCTTTGGTAAATGGAAAGTTACGGTTTACCTCTATTTCGGTGATGAGGATTAACTGATGGGGACCTGACGCTGGAATCCACTTTTTCTATTACTGGATTGAATGTATTTACCGGATTGGTTGATTCCCTTGTCCCCAGCTCGTTCGACTCGGTTCCAAAAGGAAATAGTGATAATTGGCGACGAAATTATATAAAAGAGTTTGTTGATTGTGCCGTCATGTATGAATTCTTGAATCGCGTTTAAGCTGCTGGTAATTGGACGAAATAGAAATAGAATTAAGATTCGTCTCTATATGAATTAGGAGAATGAGTTGTTACTATAGGCACAACGTGGATTATTGATTTTAGACTGCTTCAACAACACTCAATTTATTATAAATAACAATAACAAAAATATAACTAAAGAATAAATAAAAATGAATAATAGCTAAAAATAACCGTAACAAAGATTGAGTCGGAATGATAATTTAAGCGAAAGAATCAATCTATATTGTTAAAGTTTGAACAAAAATTTGAACAACAATAATAGTAATTACTACAGTGAAATGATCTAAGCAACTATAGTCGGATAATAATCACAGTAATTAATACAGCGAGCAATAATCTAATGATAATCCAAATAATAATCTGAACAATAATTAATAATCAATAATCATTGAGACGTGTGTGGCCGGTAAAAAAATTTGTCCAATTAGCGAGAAGCAGATTGCTATTGTATAGCTATTGGCTCGTCGTAGCTCTTCTCCTAACTGGCGGCGGAAATGCCCAACGGTGGAGGTGAACATCTAAGTTGTTGCGCGCTGGTAGATGAGGCGTGGACTGGACACAGATGTCTCACATCTATACTGGCATTAAATTCTTTTTCCGCTTTCTTTTATTTAAGCACGTCTTCCTTTGTCTGATAATAGAAAATCTGACACATATTGTTGAACATATTATCTAGTTTTTATATCGGTTAGGATAGGTCTCCATGAAACAATACTTTCTTTTATTCTAAGCTTAGGGTCAGCGTAGAATGTAACAACATATATATACAGTGGAGGAGCATATAAACAAGAAAATATTTACTTTTAAACTAAACTGTGATATAATCATATATTGTTTATATTTTTATTAGTATTATATGTCGTTAGAAAGTGCATTTTATAGACATTAAATTACTACAATTGTTAAACTAATTTTACCATTATTTTAAACAAAATGAAATTCGCGTAATATGAAGTAATAATTAGCGAACAACTAAATAAGAAAACATTACAATGTTTTCTTCTTATTGTTATTATTATATCTCTATTAAATAATATTTTAATAGAATTAAAATTTGTCAGTTTTAACTGATACAAAATAATGATTTTTATAATATAACTGAAATTATTTAGTACTTTATAGATCCATCTTTTTTTTCGATCATTTCCGCACATTTGCGAGGCAAAGAATTAATCAGATGTATACAACAATCAACAGGAATCTTATTCCATGCTGACTCGACTATATGATATAATTGGTTAATATTGGATGATTTTTTTATTATCTACAGTTATTAGTTGTTCCAAAAAGTCTCGGTTGGATCTAAATTGGAAGATTGCACGGACCATGTCATAACATTAACATAGTGGTCACATAGAAGCTACTTTGCCTTATAAGATGTGTCTTTAGGATCGTTATCTGCTCGAAAAATTCAATCTTCTAACAAATTGTTCGTAGTGAAAGGAAGTAAATAGCAATCTAAGATATCCACATAAATATGCTGATTTATAATCCTTTTTATTCGACCAGGACTATTCATAGTCATCCCGGTCCAAACCATTATGGAATCACCGCCTTCTTTAACGATTAGTTTTAGACATTTTTTATCGAATTCTTTAGCTATTCTTCGATGAACATATGTTTTCCCATTCGATTAAACTTTGATTCATTAGTGAAGATGACTTTAATCCATCACTCTGATGTCCAGTCAATATACTCTTTAACAAAACGTAATCTTGCTTTTCAATTTTTCAAACTTATGAATTGTTTTTTACGGGCAATACATCCTTCTAACCCAAAATCATTCGAACAGTGTGCACATTAATTTCTGATGCAGTATGTGCTAAAATTTTAGAATGAATTGCGACTATGGTTTCGAAACGATCCTTTTTTGAGAGTTAATAAATTAAATGATCAATGCGAAGTGTTGTTTTTCGTAGTGTAAGGGCTCACACAATTTTAGAATAATTACCATTTTCATCTATATGTTTTGAAGCTTGGTGATAAGCAATAATAGAAATACGATTTGCAATTTCACGAAGTTTCAAATTGTGTTTACGCAATTGCAAAATTTCTTGTCATATATTCGATGTAAGATGCTTAATTACAAAGCAGCAAATAAAAAAGAAGTAAAGATAGATTAATTATTACCAGTTTACCAATTGTAGGCATTTACAGTACAAGAATTTCGAATAACTGACAGTAATAAGATATTTTCTTATTTATGTGTTCGCTTCAAATGTTCTGTTACGTATTGTTAATCATCGTAGAAATCAAACAAAAACTTTAGCAAAGATGTATTCTATATGCAGCTTAAAGTGTATACTTTCCGAAAATATTTACTTCATATGTATTATCATTTTCTATACAAAAACAGATTAAATCTAAGTTTGCAGAAATATTTTTCTTGTTTATATGCTCGTCATCGTATATTCTTTCTATGTCAACATAGCCGTACTTATCTACGAGTTATAAAATGACTCATATATGAAAATTAAATGATCATCACCATTTAATTATATAAATTATAATTGTTCTGATTAAAAATCCATAAAACTTAATGTAGTTAGAGGAGTTAGGATCTGTTAAAGCAAGTAGCGATAAAATAAATTCATAGAATATATTCGTAGAATATATTCGTAAGAATAATATGTAAGAATATATTAAAACTATTTCATCTCTAATATATTCAATATTGTCATATTTAATCTTATTTTTCTATTTATTTTTTATATTTAATCTTTATTTTTCTTTCAGTTTTGTTATGTCATTATTATTTCATATACATATCTATAAAATACATGCTTCTAAAATTGTCAAATTGTATTATTATATCGTATTAATATATTTAAAGGTGTCATATAAAAAAATGTAATATATAGATCAGACACTTGATGTAACTACATACTTCGCCTTAGTATAAAAGTAAAAAAAAATAAGATATTTATAATCTATTGATTAAATGTCTGATCTCCTTATGAATATAGTTATGGCGATTTACAAAATCGTATACATTTTATAATACGATGGAAGGTGCAATATATTTTTGCTCTTTTTTTCTTTTCCTTTTTTTTACGTGACTGAAATTAATTCTTGAATATTGTGAAATATTCACAGTTCTGTTTTTTTTTTATAACGTATCTTGCATAATTTGCAATATATATTTGTAATTGTATTATACAATTGATAATTAACAAAAACAATTTTCCATATCTTTTAATACTTTTATTCATTTCTTTATGTTTTTCTGTTTTAATACTTTTATTCAGTTTTACATAAAAGTCTCACATAATTTTGTATTTTTGTTTAAAGTACAACACATTCGTTAATGCATTGAGAAATCGAGATTTTTAATGCCAATTTTTTGGCTTTTTTAATAGTCTTTTTTTTGTACTTCAGCATTACAATCTATGGCTAAATATATATAAAATTTTTATTTCATTTTTTTATAATATTTATTAAATATAAATCAAGTTGTATTCGATATTAAATTATTTGATATTATATTATTACTAAATTATTATTAAATTATTATATTGTTACGTAAAAACGTTTGGCCATTGCTTGATTGTACATAAAATTTCATCTTTTCACACATGTCCTTTTATGTAGCTTTTTGTTACAGAGCGTTTTTGCAATATTTAAATGCAGAAATGCATTTAATATATACACCTATATATATATATATTATACATTATAATAATATATAATAAATTATACATTATACATACATATATACAATTTTATATACATATATATATATATATATAATATTTCATTTTGCATTAATTGTGTGTATGTGTGTAAACATCTTTGATTTGAATAATTCTTTAATTTATGTACGTTGATAGCGTGAAGGGCATAACGTATCTAGTATTACGTCTCAACTAGCACGGGGCTGGGGGAAATTAAATTCTCTAAAAAAAAAGTATATGCTATCGGAAGATCCTTTTTTATTTTGCTCTCGTTAAGGATGTTTCCTATAGCGTAATTCAAAGTGTCAATTGTAACAATGAATAGTTTTGTAAAGTCAAAATACTGTAACAAGGGCTGACACAGATCTCTTAAGTGGTTGAAAGCCCTTTCCTGTGCATCTTACCACTTGAAAGGCACGCCTTTTTTTAAAAGATTACTGAGAAGTTTACTTACGGATAAGACATTAGAAATAAATCGTCGATAATAACCCGCAAGTCTTAGGAACGGTTTAATGTTTTTAGTAGTCTTTAGTTTTAAAATTTCTTTCACGGCTTTTATTTTTCTCAGATCTGATTTCATCCCTGTGGCGCTAATGACGTGTCCTAGATAAGCCACTTTCTCTAAATAAGCAAGTCGTCTAAATAAACAAACAATGCATTTCTCTGTAAGCCCGATAGTATAGAATTCATCAGGCGTTGAAAGGTGCACGATGCGTTTTTTAATCCAAAGGACATTGTAAATTTAAATCGTCGAGAAAACTGTTCGTTGTGTGTCGTTTTTATTCATGGATTTTTGATGAAACCCGAATGCGAAATCGAATGTACTAAAATATTTTGTGTTGCCTAATTGATCTAGAATTTCCGTTATATTAAGCAACGGATAACTATCTTTAACCGTTTTTTCATTTAACATTCTATAATCTATTACTAGTCTCCACCTTTTATTTCCATTCGAATCTGATTTTTTTAGAACGATCTATAAAGGAGAATTATAAGGTGATACCGATAGTCGTATCACATTGTTTTTAATGAAATTTGTTTACTTATTTTTTCTTTATGGATCAAAGGAAACCGATATTGTTTTACAGGTATTGGCATTAAATTGATAGTTTCGATATTATAATCGATTATCTTATGAATAAGTTTATCACCCGATAAATGGAATAGATCGATTGAATTTTTAATTATGATTTTCGCTACTTCTTTTTCTTCATCATTCAACGCGTCTAATTTTTCGTATTGAAGTATTTGTTCATACCGGCTTTCAGAAGTCTTAGTGATCATCTTGCGGAGACGATTGGTTACGAAGGAAGGTGAGATAGAATTTGCGATTTTACTTGAGTTTGGATCTCCCCTTGTTTTACCAATGACAGAATGGTGATCTGGAATTGATTCGGACGCACGTTTATCTTGCCCTAGGAAAGATAATTCCGGTGTGTCAATGTGTGACAGATTCCCACCACATCTTTTGAATGAATCCGTACTAAAGAAGTTGCGCTGAGAAGAATTCGTTGCGTTTCGGCTGCAATGCGTCATCCCTAGGGTGTAAAGAAACCTGTCCGTTAGCTGTTTCAAATTCCTCCAGTCGAGCCGCTGGAATCATTATTTTTGCTTTTTTTTTTTTCATTGGCATTGAATAATTTTATATTTACTTGTTCGTTTGAATTCGTAACGATGGCTTCGCCGGCATAAATATCCTCGCCTAAATTTAATTTAGGGAAAGTAACCTGTTTTGATCCTGTTATTAGACGTCGCAGATTTTTTTTCCGATCGTTTTCTCTTCCGGATCCACAAATGACATTAGAATTCTTTTCCACGATAGATTTTTCTCCATGAAGTTTATCTTAGCTAAGTTTTTTAAGTCCGCTCCGAGTACAACGCCATGAGAGATAGGGAAGGAGTTCGGGACTATATGTAATTCCACGAAATATTCGTAGATATCTAGTGTGCATGATACCATCATAATTTTTTCATTAGTAATATCGCTTAATTTAATCTTATTCGTTTCATCACAAAACAAATAATTATCAGCCTTATTAATTTAAAAATATTGAGTTCGGAACCCGTGTCTACTAAAAACGTCGTTTCTTCTTCCCGATTCTTTGAAGAAATAACGATCGATGATGAGCTCGGATCTTGATTTAAGTGGATTTTATGGACATCGATGAGACGTCTGCTGCTATCATCATTATTGGACGCTGCTGCTGGTTTGTCTTCGAAATCGCATTTTCCCTCGGAGAGGTGTTCGCGTTTCCCGAATTCTTATCACGCCAAAATTTGTTCCTACATTCATCTATCGTGTGACCTATATTCTTACAGTATCGACACTCTTTTTTCAGTCTATAAGACAACATATCCCATCCTAGTTCCAATAATTTTTGGCAAGTGACCAAAGATGTATGAGGCATTGCATTATCATGCTGGAGAACAACTTCCTTACGATTTTCCAATTCTGGCCGCTTTTCTTGAACTGCATCGCTCAGTTTGGCGAGTTATTCAACGTATACGTTTGAATTAATAGTTTGGTTTCTTGATAAAAGTTCAAAGTACAGAATTCCTTTATAATCCCATCAAACTGACAACATAATCTTTTTTTGGCGAATCTCAGTTTTTGGTATCATCTGGGCTGGTTCACCTTGCATCACCCACGATCTTCTCCGATTAACGTTGTTATAAACTATCCACTTTTCTTCACCAGTAATCAGTCGTTTCAGAAATGGAACAATTTCGTTGCGTTTCAGAAGCGATTCGCAAATGCTAATGCGTTGCATCAAATGAACTTCCTTAAGCTAATGAGGGACCCATAAATTGAGTTTTTTGATATATCCAAGCTGTTTTAATTTTTTTTTGAATACATGTATGCGATACATTGAGCTCCTATGCAATCTCATGTGTTGTACTATGATGATCTGAATCAATAATGACCTTGATATGGGTCTACTTGGGTGTTTCCATAATAAATAGCTTGGGATGTTCGGTGCGCGTCATAATATATAGAGCTTTGATGGTAGTGTTGTAGTCACGTAATGTAATTTTATGAATAGTTGAACTATCACGTCGTCCCAGGTGCTGTACTTTTGCAGATATCATCTGTAGAAACAGTGCCGCTGAGGTAAGGCTTCGCGAATCCGTGTTCTTTCTTAAACCTGAGGAAGGCGTTTGCCCCTAATGAAAGACTTCCCGTCGTGTGCGGCTGCTAGCAAAGTTGAGTGAGGGAATATACATATTCCCTTCGACCGTTATACATCATGGAAATATTTGAGTGCATGCCGTAACGGAAGATACCTGTCAATTTCTATTCGACATTGTAATATCTTTATTATATTGTAGATCGATATTTCTAACAACAATTATATGAAAATTGCACTGTTAATCGACTGTAAATTGAACGCTCCACATTCTGCTATGATGTAATCGTTCTATCGATCCGTTCGATTGCGTGTGATAGGCGCTTTTCTGATATTGGTTGATTCTAAATTTTTACAGCTTTCATTAATTCCGACAAGAAACTGGTACCTTGGTCAGTTAAAATGCCTTTAAATATTCGTCAAAGTGACAGATACAATGCTTGATGAATGCGTCGGTTATATCTCACTAGAAGAAACTTATGATAGGGGAATAGCTAACGAATATTTTGTTAAATGATTTTGCATGGTTAAAATGTAGCTATTTCATATTGCAGCGGTGGGCAAAGAACCCACAATGTCCATTGAAACTTTGTCAAATGCCTTTCCTAGTGTATCAGTGATTGTCATAGACCGATTCGTTTTTAATCTTACAAGCTTTTTGGTTTAACAGCTTCGGCAATCTTGAACGTAATTTTGTGCCTTTTTAATTTAGGCCAAAAATATTTCTGTCTGATTTGTGCATACGTTTTTGTAACACCTTTGTGTCCGCCCATAAGAGATGAATAGTTGTCATGTATAACCTGGGTACGTTCAATTTCCTTAGGTATAATTATTTAAACTAAGATTTTTGTTCGAATAACTGGGAAATTGAACGCAATTTAGTTCTTATATTGGCCCAGTGTACGTCGCCCACTAGTCTTCTAGATATAGGTATGGTCACTAATTGTAATTCGAGAGTAGCATCGAGGAAAGAATGCAACGATTCATCTAATATTTCTAGCTTTGTTGATACAGACATTTTCTCGTTAACGAATAATACTATAAGGTATCACTCATTTCTTTTCGTGATTTTCACTCTCTCTAGTGTGACTTCGGAAATAGATGGTAGTTTATTGTTGTTGTTTGGTCTGATATCTAGAGAAGCGCCGCTTGTAATCGTGAAATACGCCACGTGCTCGTTATACGTTATTATTCAATCTCAAATTTCTATAAAGGGGCTGTCAATGTGCGTATAATTTTCCTCGGACGTGATTTCGCTATCATCGTGAGATTTGTCATTATCCGTGTTATCATGAGTCTTGAATAGCGTCTTAATTGCATCTGTAAGGGTCGGCGATCCTCGAGGTTCCGAGTGTCTATTGTCTGTATTAGAACTGACTAATGAAAGTATTTGTTTAGACATTTCGACCGGATTTCTGGATAGTGCGTCCACGTTTACGTTGCGTGTGCCTGCTTTGTAAACGATATTATATTCATATTTGACTAATTTCAATCGTCATCGGATTAACCCAGAGATTGGATCCTTTACTGAATTAAGCCAGATTAAAGGATTATGATCAGTGAAGAGCCTAAAAGAGGTTCCATATAGGTATGGCCTGAAGTGATTAACTATGTATATGATAGCAAGCAATTTCTTTTCTATAGTCGAATAATTTTGTTTAGCCTAACTTAAGAGCCTAGAAACGTAAGCGACGGGGAGGTCTCTCCCTATTTCCCCCTAGTTGAGGATGCCACCTATCGCGAAATTAGAAGCATTTGTTGTGACGGCAAATGATTTAATAAAATCTGGATATCGTAGCAAAGGTGCTTAACAAGAGATCTCTCAAGTTATTGAAGGTCCTTTTCTATATATCTTTCCACTTGAAAAGCACGCCTTTTTTCAGAAAATTTGTTAAGAGTTCACATATAGAAGAAATATTGGCAATAAACCGTCAGTAATAACTTGCAAGTCCTAAGAGGTTGTCTTAGGTCTTAGGAATTCCTTCACCGCTCTTATCTTTCTGGGATCCAATTTTACTTCTGTAGTGCTGATTACATGACCCCAATAAGCCACTTTTTTACGCACGTTGCATTTATCGGGTTGTAATTTTAAATCTGCCCTCCTAATCTTATCCGATAATTTTCTAAATTTGCTCATGTCTAGAGAACTCGAATAGATGATTATATCATTCAAGTAGACGAACAATTCGTTTCCTTATAGGCCAGACAGAACCAAATTCATTAGGCGTTGGAAGATGGATGACACATTCTTGGACTCGAAGGGAATTCGTGTAAACTCATAATGCCCGTGTGGCATACTGAAAGCGGTTTCTTCTGCCTCATTTTCGTCCATTGGTATCTGATGGAAACCGGATGTTAAATCAAAAGTACTGAAGTATTTCGCACTACCCAGTTGGTCTAAAATTTCCGTAATATTGAGCAAAGGATAAAATTATCTTTAACTTTCTCGTGAAGTGCTCGATAATCTATTACGAGCCTCCATCTTTTGTTTCCATTCATTTCGGGTCCGTTTTCTTAAGAGAACGATCCATAAAGGGGAATTATAGGATGATACTGATGGTCGTATCGTTATTATTAAAACAAGGCTATCAATTTGTTCATTAATCTCTTTATGGATCAGTAGAAATCGATATTGTTTTTCTACGACCGGGATGGAATCAGTAGTTCGAATATTGTGATCGACTATTTTTGTAAAGATAAGCTTGTCGCCTGATAGATGGAATAGATCGGCGGAATCTTTAATCATGCGTTCTGCTACTTCTCTTTCCTCATTATTCAATGAATCTAACCTTATGAGTTGGAGAATATAATTGAGTCGGCCGTTGAAAGCCTTAGTAATCGTTTTGCAAGGACGATTGATTTGGAAGGAGGGAGAGATAGGATTTACGGTTTTACTTGAGTTAGGATCTCCCTTTGTTCTCCGATGACGGAGTGCTGATCGGGAATTGATTCGGTCGCACGTTTACCTTGTCCTAGAGAAAGTGATTCCGGGGTGTCTATGTATAACAGATTCCCACTATCATCTTTCATATGGATACGCGCGAGAAAAGTCGAATTTGGAAAAAGTTGTTGCGTCTTGGATGCGTGTGCGTCATACCCTAAAAATGATATATTGTGCTCGTTAGCTATCTCAAATTCCTCTAGCTATCTCTTCATTTTAATGTTGCTTTCATTAGTGTTAAGTATACTGATATTTGTGCGTCTATTTGTATTGGTGACGATGGCTTCACCAGCGTAGATACCATCGCCCAGATTTAGAAGAGAGATATAATCCGTTTTTCTTTCGTTATTAAATACTTTTACTTCTAAAAACGTCGCAAGTCCTTCCTGCGATCGTTTTCTCTTCAGTCTCTACGAAAGGTATTACAATTCCTCTCCAAGATAATATTTTTTCTAGAAAGTTTATTTTTGTTGAATCTTTAAAATGGTTTGACTCGAATATGTCGCCATGAGGAATGCAGAAGGAATTTGGGACAATGTGAAACTCTACTGGATGTCCCTAGATGTCAACTATATATGAGCCATGGATTGTTATCGTTTCTTCGGTGATATCGCTTAATTTAATATTGTTAGTTTCGTCGCATAACGGATAATCATGTTTATTTAGACGAATTGTGCGGATGTTGACGAGGTTTTCCACAATAGCCATTATCAGGCGCGATTGTTGTTTTATTTCCGAGGTCGCGCCGCTCTTCGAAGGGGTTACTCCGTTTCTTAGTTTTTATCATGCCACTGCTTCTTCCTGTAACATATGGTCCCGGTTTTTACAGTATCGGCAGAATCCTTGGAGTTCGATTGGGGTTTATATGGAGGAGCAGGATATCGAGAAGGGAGAGAATAATCCCTACGAGAATATTCCTCGCTCTGAGTTTGATGTTCCCATTTATGTGACCATTTCACTACGGCAGTTCGGTTCACCATAGCGCCGCCACTGAACTGGACCACGCGCCGAAAGTATACATAGCACGTGGGCAGTTTATTTTGAAAGAAAAGGAAGTTTTCTTTGAAACGATATACTCATAATTTCTGCATAAAAGATATAAACTTATTTAATGGGTATAAAGAGTCTGATTAACAATTGAAAATAGTGAAAGAATAATATATAGTGATTAATAATTTAATTCAGTATGATACGTTTTTCTCTATTCTCATTAATTGCCTATTCGTTTATGGCACCTAATAGTATTAAAAAAATGAAGGTAGAACAAATATGATTCGAATTATGTGGTTTATTTCTTTTGTCAAATAATTTACACGGCACTCATAAAAGACGTTACTATACAAAAACTAAGTCGCGAGTTTTGCTGGCTTTTGTTGATGATCTCTCTGCGAACCAGATTGTATGTGCCAGATATATCCTGTATTCATCTCTATAGGTCACTTCGTATGTGTTGGATATATACGGCGTTCGTTTCTGTGGGTCTCATCGTGTATATCGAATATATCCGGCGTTAGGAGCGAAAATGTTGAATTATAACACTCTTTCTTAACGTGCCCCAACTGATTGCAATAGGTAAACATTTTAGGTGGCGGACTCGAGCTTATTGTATGCGTTTCCATCTTATCGGTAATTTTAAGCTGACTTGGATTCGTACAATCACTTGACATTTCGTTTGAAAGTATCCCACCGCTGTTACCAGAAATTTTTTATTTCGTTTATTATATCTCACGAAGCACGGGCCTCGGATAGATAAATTCCTTTTGAGGAGTTCCTTCGTGAGATTATATGCCTTTTCGGCCTTTATCTGCTGCTATGCAAGTTTATGGCATGGGATTGGCACCTAACGGTTGTTACGTCTTGCACTAGTTCGGGATTATAAAATAAAACTATAAATTTAGAATTCAAAATTTTCTAAATATAACTAATATGATAGCTAAATATAAGCGATAGCTTCTCCTTGTAAATCGAATTTAATTAAAATTAAAATGAGAACTTGCCTTAAGCTGTATAATAATTAGACATAATGTTTCAGTATAAATACATATAAAATACTTTTAAAAGTCATTGTACTAAGAGCGACGTGACCTAGGCCTATTTAAACGAAGGAAGAACAGAGGAACTATGAATGACAGCGCATCCGCAACACGTGTGACAAATCCACTAGGCCTTCATTCCCACCACCAGCACGTAATACCTCTCGAGTGCCTTAGTCATACCAAGAGGAATCTCTTCGAACACCCCTGCCGTTAGATAAGGGGAGAGCCATCACAAGGCAATGACGACACCGCGGCTAAACACCTTTTACTGATTGGTCAACGCTCTCTATTTAATCGCAAGCGCGTTCTACGATGATATTGCTCTTAAATTCTCACAGTACTAGATGATTTTGCTTTTAGACTCTTACAGTACTAGATAATTTGGTCTAGATGATTCTCGCAGTACTAAATTATCAGTCCAACTCAGTCTTTGTTACGATTATTCTTAATTATTATTCATTTTTACTTATTCTTTAGTTCATTGTCTTGAACCGATCGTTATTCTTGTATTTATTTCTTATTGCTATCTATATGTTATTGTTATCTATTTGAATTTTGGTCGAAACGGATCATCGCAACAATCTAGAACCGAGTTAAACGATATTTTGATGGGGCGAAACGAGCGTGTCTTAGATTATATAGGAAGAGTAAAAAACCTCTGCGAAGCTATCTGCGACGAAGAACGATGCCCATCACGCGATTTCATGGAAGATAAATTAAATATTGTTAAAGTATTCTAAGTCAATAATACCAATTGTGCCTACGGGAACGACTCATTCTTCTAATTCATATCGAGACGAATCTTAATTCTACTTTTGTTTCGTTTGATTACAAGTTGCTTAAAGAATTCAAGAATGCAAGTTGCGATCAAAGAATTCATACAACGCGACACGGTCGACAAATTCTTTCATACAATTTCGCCATCATCTCTATTTCTTTTTGAAATCGAGCCAAACGAGCAGAGGCAAGAAATCAACATATTCGCCAGTAACTACATTTCATTTACCAATCAAAAGAATGGATTCCAACATCAGCCGATCCTCTTTGCCGAGACGTCTCATGATCTAAGATAAATCACTACTCATTCGTCAAAACTTAAGGTACGTGCTACTTTATTGGCTTGCGTATTTCGTTTGACATACTTGTAGATGCCAGTCCCGTGCCATAGAACTACAAACAACAGGTAAAGACCAAAAACGGCACATAATCTACATTATACGACCTCTTCAACGGGAATTTAATTCCCCGAAGGCCCGTATTTCGTGAGACGTAACAATTAGAAAATAAAATTCTGACAGCGGTGCGATACGATTGATGCGATAAATTGATCTATAGATTGATATATTGCAAATATATTGTAAATATTAGGTTGCGTACAATTTTCTCAGATACTCAAACAAAAATTCTAATTCTAAAAAATGAAATTATTATAAGGAAATTTAACGTACACAGATTATACATGATAATCATTCGAGTCCATTGGGTGGACATAAAGGTTTCACTAAAACATATTCTCGAATTAGACAAAGATATTTCTGACCTAAATTAAAAATCGATGTACAAAATGATGTTCAAAATTGCCAAAGCTGTTAAACAAAGAAGTTTGTAAGATTAACAACGAATCAGTTTATGACAATCACAGATACACCAGGAAAGACATTTGACAAAGTTTCAACGGAAATTGTGGATTCTTTGCCCACCGCTGCAATTACGATTGGGACAATTAACTAGATATATGTTTTCGTATAATACTAGCATACATGAAGGTACACAATACATACCACACGAACTCGTCTTTAGTCAGTTAGCCAGAACACCAAATGATTCATCTGTAAACAATCTACGAAATGAAACTTATGAGTTTTATCTAGAAGAATTGAATAATTAACTCGTTTAATCCCAAGAATCCGCCAAACATAATCTAAATCAGGCCAAAGAAAAATCAAAATACTATTACGATAAGAAGCAAGAAGCAATAAATTTCAAGCCAGAAGATCGCGTAACCCTCTTAAAGGGCGCGATGAAAGGGAAATTTGATACTTAATATTTAGGAAGAAATTATATCTATTCTTAAGAAAAATAATGTAAAAATTCAAACAAATCCAGGTACTCGAATAGTACCTGCTAATTGCCTAAAATTACACAAATCAAAAAAATAATAATTCGCTTCATGGAGATCGTATAATCGATACACGGTCCTAGCGAAATGCAGCAATGGTGCATTATTCGATCTCCCCTTGCAACGATAATCAGGGAAAGTTTCCAGCATTTTGTTAACAAATGAGTATTTAAGCAGCGCAAACATAGCTTCAAACATTATTATAAGTCGTTGACTTTCTGATCGAAATCACCGAGCAACAATGAAGATTGTAATTCTAGTTGTTCTCGTAAACATGGCAAATGGTTAGTCGGTTACGACTATATTGTAACTACTTTTAACGTATCAACTTTTTCTCTATTGGACATAGCAGAATGTGGAGCGTTCAATTTACAGCCGATTAACAGTGCAATTTTCATACAATTGTTGTTAGAAATATCGATCTACAATATAATAAAGCTATTACAATGTCGAATAGAAATCGACAGGTATCTTCCGTTACGGCATGCACTCAAATATTTCCATGATGTATAACGGTCGAAGGGAATATGTATATTCCTTCACTCAGCTTTGCTAGCAGTTGCACACGACGGGAAGTCTTTCATTAGGGGCAAACGCCTTCCTCAGGTTTGAAAAAGAACAACACGGACACGAGAAGCCTTACCTCAGCGGCACTGTTTCTACAGATGATACCTGCAAAAGTATAGCACCTGGGACGACGCAATAGTCCAACTATCCATAAAATTACATTACGTGACTACAACACTACCATCAAAGCTCTATATACTATGACGCGCACTGAACATCCCAAGCTATTTATCATGGAAACGTCATCAAATATAACTTTTAAAAGCAGATCCAAAATCTCTGTAAAAAATCTGGATATATTCGTCTATGTCAGTTCAAGTTTAAAGTTTATATACGTGGAACGACACATTAAAATACAGCTAACTACGCTATACGTAGGCATCATAAAACAAAAATGTATTCTAGAACAGCAAGTACTGAAAAACGCGCCACCCTCGACACACTAGTCAAAGGAATCAGCGGAAACTGATACTAACAGGAAAAATTTTATTAAACAACCTCATAGATGAAGACTCGCTAAGAAAGGTCGCCACAAGCACAAATAAACGACTCTAGAAAACATTTGTAACTTTCGGATTACGAGTACTGGTATATTTGCGATATTCATGATTTTTTGATTTACCAAATACATCGCTGGGATATACAGCATTTATGTGTGGAATCTTCACATAACAGAGTTCACTCACCACCTTTTAATTCATCTAATCAGAAAAGCGGAGAGGACAGAAAGGGGCAAAGCCATTTCGAAATCACAAACTACACACGAAGAAGGAGACACCACAAAAGATCCGAATTAAATTACATATAGAATTAAATCGAATACTTAATGATTGCATCTAAAATATACGTATATAAAACAAGGGGGGAAATATTACATCCTACGTTGATCCCAAAACTATAAAATAAAATTATAAATTATGACTCCAAATTTTTCCAGATATAACTATGAATAAGCGATAGCTTTTCCTTGTAAATCGAATTTAATTAGAATTAAAATGGGAACCTACTTTAAACGATATAATAATTAGTCATATGTTTTAACATAAATATATATAAAAATACTTCTAACAGTGTACAAAGAACGACGTGACCAGGCGTAAAGAAACGAAGAGCAGAGGATAACGGACATCAACACATATACGAAACCGTACGATGGGGCCTCATTTTCATCACTAATCGCAACACTTCAAGCGTTCGCAGTCGCGATAACAAAGGAATCTCATTGAACATCTCCGACGCCAGCTAAGGGGAGAATAACGACAGGGAGAATGATGACACCGCGGCAAATCACCCTTCGTTGATTGATCAACGCTCTTTATTTAACCGATCGTATACGTCTCGACGATTACTGTTTAAACTTTCACTGTACTGATTATTCGCTTAGTTTTCCATTGTACTGGTTTTTGCTTAGGCTTTCACAATATTGATTATTTCAGTAGTTTTTTTACTATCAATTATTCTCTCAGGGTATACGCTTAGTTTCTCACGATATTGATTATTTGCTTAGATTTATTACTTAGTTTTTTCCTCCACGATTATTTCGACTTAGATTATTCACTCTTTTCTATAATTATTACTTTTCTATAATATACTATTATTACCTCGATTACTATTATCTTAAACCCAACATAGACCGTTTTTTTGCTCTAGTTGTATCTATTTGTTATTATTGTTTGAATAAATTAAATATTGTTGAAACAGTCAAAGTCAATAATCTCAGTTATGCCTACGAAAACGACTCACTCTTCTAGTTCATATCAAGACGAATCTTAATTATATTTCTAATTCGTTTGATTATAAGTTATTTAAACACGATCAAAAAATTCGTTCTCTGCGATACAAATTCTTTCGTGCAATTTCGCCGCCAATCATCTCTATTCCTTTTGAAATCGAGCCAATCGAGTCGAGGATTAAGGAGTCAACCTATCCGGCGGTAACTACATTCCATTCACCAATCAAAAGAGTGGATTCCAACGTCGAATTGCTATCAGCCAATCCTTATTACCGAAATGTCACGTGATCAGAGGTAAATCGCACCGTTCCCATTCGTCAAAACCAAAGGTAGGTGTCATTTTATTGGCTTGCGTATTTGGTTTAGCATACCGTTAGATGACAGTTCCGTGTCATGGAAATGCACACAGCAGATAAAAGTCAAGAAAGCACATAATCTCGCGACGCAAGTACTTCTCGAAGGAAATTTATCTCCTCGAGACCCATTGAGATGGAACACTGACTTAGATTCGTACAATCGCTTAACATTCCGTTTAAAAGTATCCCACCACTGTCATAAAAAATTTTTATTTCGTTTATATCTAATTATTATATTTATGTCTAATTATTATATTGCTTAAAGTAGGTTCCCATTTTAATTCTAATTTAATTCGATTTGTAAACTGAGATATCGCTTATTCATAGTTATATTTGGGAAAATTTGGAATAGTAATTTATAATTTTTATTTTATAATTTTTTATTTTATAATGTAGGATGTGTGCAGTGTTACAGACGTAACACATGCACATTGATATGATGAATCGAGGAAAGTCGATATTTCCTTAATGCATTTTTAGTTCATTTTTTTTCCGCACCCGTCGCTGTAGTTACGCGCATTTTGAGCAATATTGAGAAACAACCTTAAGCTGAGCACCATTAAGAAACAGGATTTGTTAGGTAAATGAAAAGCTACCTAATCGATATGAAAAGCAAATTCGCTATGCGTAAGGAAGATATATACACTTACATGCACATATATGACGGGTGGGTTGTGACAAAAAGAACGTCTTTGTTTGATTTTCTTCCTAGAAAGAAATTATTGTTGACATCGAGATAATGGCTGCCATGGAGGTAGCAGTCAGCTGATTGATCTTTCGAATTAATTAAAGCGTATCCTAGTGTGACTCATAGAAAGCTTTGTCAGCCAGTATATTGAAGCGCTTTAACACTATATAAAGAATGTAATTTAATTTCTCGAATAGTTTTAGAATTATTATATATTTAACCGTCTAACCGAATAACATTTTGTTCAATGCGGACACAGTAACTTTCTGTCTCATCTAATTAGTGACTTACACTTACGGGAAATGGCAATATTGGCTTATTACGTACATGTATATAATAATTATAAAACGCGCAATTGATACATATTTTCAATTATTTTTAATCGACATTTTCGTCTCTCCTTTTATATAATATAATTTTATATGGTAATATAATTGAATCAATGAATTATAGAAGAGTATAAGTTCAAAATTAGCAATTCCCGAAAGAAGGGGAATAAACATATTTCTGACAAGTTTACAACAATTTACAGGAAAAGAAAATGTATATTATAAGTGATATGAATACAAGAGAGTGATATACAAAGACCACTTGGTCTAAAGTAACAAATTTTCAAGCTCGAAGGAAAAATATAAATAGAATGAACATACAGACGATTATAAACATTTCATGAAAAGTTAAGTTTTTAACGAGAAGTCGAGAAGAAAAAGGAAATGTAAAATAATATTATAAATAATAATACACAATGGAAACTAATGAGGAAAGTGATTTGAATGATCTACGATCTAGCGTTTATACATTCCCTTCAAGTGTACAAAATGTGATAGATCAGGTATGTACTTTTATTTTTGTTTTTTAAACATTTATATTTTTCTTACTTTAATTTTTAAAGTTGAAATCTATCTTTAGAATCTGAACGTATATGATATATATATATAATATGTACCGGCTATTTTTCGTTAATTAATAGGTATTATCTAGTGATGATCCATTGGACGAAGCAAATTTCACCGTCGTTAATTATATAAACTCTTTATTTCCAACTGAACAATCTTTGTCTAATATTGACGATGTAATGAATGAAATGGAACAAAAAATTCATACCATCGACAAAGAGATGAGTGCTGTTGTATGCGGACAAACAGATATAGGTCAAGATGGAAAAGCAGCATTAGAAGATGCTCAAAAAGTAATTAAACAATTATTCGTTCATATCAAAGATATAAAGGATAAAGCGGAACAATCCGAAGAGGAAGTTAAAGAGATCACAAGAGATATTAAACAATTAGATTTTGCTAAAAGGAATCTTGTAACTTCTATTACAACATTAAATCATTTACATATGCTTGTTGAAGGAGCTGATACATTGAAGTATGCACTTTGCTTATATATACTTTGTATTTTAAGATCTTAAATTAAGATATTATATTACATATATTAATGTATTCTTTTAGAACATTAATACAGAAGAAACAATATGGTGAAATTATTTTACCGTTACAAGCAGTGACAGAAGTCATGCAACACTTTAATGGTTACATGGATATACCAGAAATTAAACAATTATCAGATGAGGTAAGACATTTCCTCACGATATTATAAACATTGTATATGTCTGTGTTTGTAAAATGTTGGAAAATAATTTTAATTTCTTACTTTAATATAGGTTCGACAAATACATATTGAGTTAGCTCAACAAATTACCACAGATTTCAAAGAAGCATTTTCTGGACAGAATCCAAAGTATTTTAATCAACTGACAGATGGATGCTTAGTATTGTCTTTATTGGATCCAAAAGTAAAGTGCGTGTTACTGTTGAAATTTTTCTAATTACAACTATTATAATGATGTATATGTAAAAAAATTTGAAAATACTACAAACTTCAATGTAAATATATTATGTGCTAAATATTATCTTTTTTTAATAGGAAAGATCTGCTAACATGGTTTATAGATATTCAATTAAAAGAGTATGCACATATATTTGATGAAAATCAAGATTACGCATGGTTAGACAAAATAGATAAACGATATGCATGGCTCAAGAAACATTTACTTGACTTTGAATCAAAGTTCGGTTCTATCTTTCCATCTGATTGGGAAGTATCTGAACGAATTGCCATTCAATTCTGTTATGTTACAAATGAAGCTTTAACCAAATTAATGCATAAAAGACGTTCGGAGATAGATGTTAAATTGTTGCTATATGCGATTCAAAGAACTGCAAATTTTGAATCATTATTAGCTAAACGTTTTACAGGTAACAAACTATCTATTGATAATGCGGCAATATCGGTTGAAAATAAAAATTCAACCGTAAATAATACAGACGATAAAACATCGAAAAACCCATTTGAGGAAAGTGAACAGGTAAAAGTAATTGTAGCATTTTCAATATATATTACAATGTTATGTCTAAAATTATATCACGTAATATATACATAAGTATACATGTTTTGATATATATTTTAGATGGAAAATCAAAAATCAAAAGCATCCCCTTTCATAAATCTTATAGGAAGTTGTTTTGAGCCATACTTGTATATATATATCGACAGTTTAGACCGTAATTTAGCAGATTTAATGAATAAATTTGTATCTGATTATAAAGCTCAGCCTCCAGGAGCCAAAGATTTTGATGGCAATGAAGGCTCCAATAGCGTTCTATCCTCTTGTGCTGACCTATTCGTCTTTTATAAAAAATGTATATTGCAATGCACACAACTTAGTACAGGAATAATAATGCTGAGCCTTGCTAAAACCTTCCAAAAATACTTGCGAGAATACGCTATGAAGATACTTCAAAATAATTTACCGAAGTTAGCGGCACAAAATATTTATCAATAAGTTAATTTTTAAGAATTTATTAGGTATCCAATTGCCTATACAACGAATTTTATTACAGAAGCGGAAGCAGTTTAGGAATTAGTACGAGTATGAGTAGTATAACACGAGATTTCCGTGACTTGTCAACATCTGGATTTATACAAAATGTTCAAAACTTCTTAAAAGAAGGTGAAAATACTAAGTTCTGTAAAGAAGAACAAGCCCGTATTTGTTGGTAAAGATGAAATAATTTCTTTTAATCTTTGAAAAATTTCTGAAAAATCTATTTAACGTTTATGCATCATTTTTAGCATTCTGACAACTGCAGAATATTGTTTAGAAACAACACAACAATTAGAAGAAAAATTACGTGAAAAAACGGATCAATGTTATGCGAAAAGGATTAATTTATCTCAAGAACAAGATATTTTTCACGAGTACAGTATTTCTTGTATACATTTGGGGAGAGGGGGGTGGAGTTAAATTGAAAAATTTTGCAAAACTAGATGTAATTTCAACATTTGTTTACAGTGTTATTTCAGACTGTATCTTGTTACTCGTTCAAGACTTAGAAGCGGCCTGTGATTCTGCCTTATCTGCAATGACTAAGGTAAATTAAATAAGATTAACGAATAAATATAATACTGTTAAAGTTCATTAAACGTTGAACGAATGAAATATTTAAAATATAAATATTTGTTATAGCAGTAATTGTAAAATAATTAGTTTTTTGTTTTGTGTCAGATGCAATGGAGCTCTATAGAGACAGTCGGAGACCAAAGTAATTATGTTAATACAATAGTAGTGCATTTACGGCAGATGATTCCCACAATCAGAGATAGATTATCTTCCTGTAGAAAGTATTTCACACAATTATGTGTGAAGTTCGCAAAGTATAGTATTTTTCATTTTTCGTGTATTTATTTATGTATAGCATTAATTATATTCATAACTGAAATAAAAATTTTTACTTTTTTAGTTCTTTTATTCCTAAATTGGTGCAACAGTTGTATAAATGTAAACCGTTAAGTGCAGTAGGAGCAGAACAATTATTGCTTGACGTTTATATGCTGAAAACAGCACTTTTAGAATTACCTTGTACGGGTTATCAAATTCCAAGGAAAGCACCTGCTTCTTATGCAAAGGTAATATTATTAATACACTCGGGGCCGTTAACGTAGTCCTACGTTATTTTACCTATTTAAATGGCGGAATCTGCCATGGAGGTTTGAAAATTGTGACTTTCAGATAGCGGTCTCACCGCTAAAATTGCCGTAATTACTGTAAATGTGTTAATTTTAATAGCAAAATAACCATTAAATTTTCTCAACAGATCGTAGATAAGGGTATGGCAAATGCTGAAATGATTCTTAAAATTGTAATGTCACCGGTAGATTCTCCGGCTGATTTTGTGAAAGGATGTAAAATGCATTTGCCGGATTTACAAGCACCAGAATTTCAAAAAATTTTAGATATGAAGGTAATAATTTCGTTTGTATGTACCCGCGTGTGCGCGTGTGTATATTGCAAATGTATATTATTAACTTATCTTCATTGTATTTTCTTAGGGTTTGAAAAGAACGGAACAAGTTCTATTGACGGAACAATTCAAACAACCAGAAGGTTCAGATGTATCGTTAACTTCAAGAAATAATACTATTCAAGAGAGTCCCGAGCACGAGGCAGGTCGAATTAGAAAACTAGAAAAACTTATTAAAAAAAGAATCTAAATTACTTTTCCCTTTTTGTTTCTTTTCTTCATAACAATATTTGTCCTTTTTCCTTAAGTGAATTTTGAAACTCGTTTGTGGGAGATTAAAAATTCGTTGCTTATTCTCAGAGACATTCATTTAATCGTTTATTGTCTAACAATACAGCGTCTAAAAATATATGTTCCAACAAAGCGAATGTGTGCATTAGAAAACTATGTTGTTATGATGAAAAAAATATATCGTTTTTTTTTTTTTCTGAGAAAACAACAAGTTATTAGCAAATCTTCTGACGAAGATCAACAATAATGTAGTTATATTAAAATACATAGCTTAATTATATATGTATCGCCAATGATTTGCTCATCCTATAGCGGTAACGTCATTGCTATAATTTTTATGCGAAAGCTATCGCCAGCATTGAGAAATTGTTCGCTTTTGCTTTTTAATATTTCATCGATCGATGAACGCTTTTCTTTGAAATAATAACTTAAACACTTGAAATTCTTACGATATTTGATTTACAATCTAAAGAGATTCTTCTATCCATATCAATAAACTTTCTTGTCAATAGAAAAAGAAAGAAAATACATTGGAAACGATATATACTTTTCCAATTATCCAAATGATCATGTATTAAAGACAACATAGAGGAAAGCTATAGGAAAGTATGATAAAGAAAATATGATCGAGAAAATTCATCAGTGAATCGAACGCGGAGATTATCACTTTTAGAGCGCATCGAATAACAATTATTGAGACACCATGATCTCATAATCAGGGAAGCCGACCTCGGCACCTCCAAAAGGTATGTAACAAACACCGTGAGATGCTTGAACCTTGCCGATAGTTAAAGTATCCTCGTGATGTACACGACCAACGAACAAAGGTTCCCCATCTTCCGTTTCTCCAGCTGGAATTGCATTTGCTGGAATGTTTCCGCCGCTTACTGACACCCAAGATGGATGGCAACCGCAAAGTACCTGCCAATATTAATTCTTGTTATTTCTCTGATTAAATTTTATCTTGCTAATGTCTTAAAACTCGATCTTTTAATCGATTAAAAATATTCTTTTACATTATATAACTTCATTATAATAGAAATAAGATCAAATCACTATTTTAGTTACTTGAATAGCGAATAGTACTTTAGCTTGCTTTCGATACATCAAACTTGAAAATAATCCAAAAAAGTAATATCCTTAAAGTTAACGTTATAATCTCATAGATGAAAATACTTGATAATCCGTTTTTCCATGTTCGGCGCCACCCCAGGGAACATAGCAGACGCTGTGACTAGGTTTCACCTTGCCAGGTAAGAGAGCACCTTCATGATGAGCTCTACCTACGAACAAAGGTTCATCGTCTCTTCCTCCTTCAACGGCACCTGGAGGGACCATGCCACCTGCTGCATCACACCAGCAATGACTTCCGGTATCAAGTCCTCGGACTTCCAATGGCGCCGAAGGTGCAACATTTGGATCTGCAATCGATCCAATTGATCAATCTTTTTATCCTAATTATTCTACTGAATTTTCAAGCAATGAAATTTTCATAACAAAATCCACTTATACTTTCCGTACGAACAAAACGCCAATATGAACTTGTTAATGATGAATTTTTTGTAAATATTTGGCAATATAGTATTTGAAATAATTTCATTCTTCATACATTCCGTTTAATCGTTGATGTTACAATTTTTTGTCGTATGCATTTAACAAGCTTGAAAAAATAAAGATACCATGCGATAGGATTAAATATAAATATACAGAAACAAGTAAATAGCTTCACAAACAACAAGGAAACAATAACGAACGGACATACAACGTGCAGCAGGATAAGGCCAGTGTGCATAGATGTGTGACATATAAGATGTTTCATTTCAGTTAGTACGGCGAATTCTACGATACATGTAATTACCAGCGATCCTTCGACGTAAAACAACGTAACACGACCATCGAAAATTTATCCACGGCGTGTTATGAAAGAAGAACGTAGAGGCATGCGCGTTTCTCATAGATTACGCTTCGCACCCAAGCGAGAAGACGATTTCGTTATTCAACGAACCCGAGATCCGTCAGCACTCATTAGCCCTGACTAACTAATGCAAAATAATAAGCCGGAATATTTTTTGCAGCTAAAGCCAATGATTAGATTCTTATACATATGTAATTTCTTTCAATTTCCCTAAAGTGCTTAGCTCTGACAACGATCTCGAGTAATACAAAAGAAAATGAACAAATAGAAAAAAAAAGGAAAAGATGAGAGTACAAGAGAGAGATTACTTTTCTGATCGTGAGAGGAACCGAAGGAGGAAGGATACCCCAAGTTCTGTTCGAATCGAAGTTTCCAAACTCCTTTAGCACCCCAACCGGTGCGTACGCCAATGTAACTGACGCCAATCGGATTTGGATCTATCCAGTCCATCATTACGGGTCCGCGTTGATCGCCAGATCTGACCGTGATGCGCCCGTCGAGCCAAGAGATCGAAAATCTCTTGAACTCGTTCTGGTTGAGGAGGTTCGGGGTATCCACGCGTACCTATTACCGCAAAATGATCGCGTTATAACACGACACGCGAACGAAACCTAACGCGATTAATCATCGTTACGCAAAAGAGAATGGTCAGCTTCATAAATGAATCAGAACAAAATAAAAAATAATTAAGAAGAGCTGACCATCACTCCGTAAAGAAAAAAAGAAAAAAGGAAAAGAAAAGAAAATATCATCAACGATTTTTTCGAACCTTGTCCGGCTTTTTACGATCGTATCTGATGACCGACGCCGTATTTTCCCATCCCCCAAGCATGACCTCGTACATCGGATTCGTTTCCTTCTTTGCATCGGTCAAAGCAACGTGTGCATTGCTTTGGGCCTTGACTTCGATGAACAGAGCGCCGGCTCGCACCGCGTGGTATTTGTAAACGAGTTCGTCTTTTGTTTTCAAAGGTATGCGACCTTGCATATCGAATAATATTAGATACGTGAGATCATTTTATGTAGGATATCTATATGTACATGTGTGTATGTATATGATTTTGAATAAAATCATTCGTATTAAAAGAGAAGTGACTTGTGTAGATATATTTGCAACTAAAAGATAAGAAAGAATTTTTCTTTGTTGAAATAAGAGAAATGAGAAATATATTACATATATATGTACTATTCGACATAAATTTTCCTGCAGCAATATGGAAAATATACTAATGCTATTTTAAATGTCTTAATATTGAACTATTGGAGAAATGAATACTTCCGTTGGTTGAAAACGTTTGACGACCCTTTTATAAATGTGCTTTGTTATTATAGCGTGCACTCGTCAATCGCGATGCATTCGTGGACGTTGCGAAGGTTTCGTGCTGGGGATAAAATATATGTATGTACATTTATTTAGAGGAGCATTCTCAAAGCGATATCTACAAAAAAAAAAAAAGAATAAGATACGTTCACAAACTACGTGATCAAGAAGCCTCGCTCAATGGCTCTCTTTTATTATACATTACGTACAGCCACGGTTATCTCCGACACATCTGGCTGTGCAGATCGCAATACGTTAGAAGAGTCCCGTCCGAAATTGGAAAAAGTACCAAAAATAAAATACAAACGTTCTAAAATTCGTTCTTTCTTTGCATTCTATCTTAAATCTACCACACGATTTCTTCCCCGACCACTTCGAAAACATTATTTTCTGTAAATAGCAGCACCGCGTTAAAGTAATAAAGGGCAGCATAAGCTGTGCTACTTCCTACTCTATATGTTACCCTGAGAAGAAACTAGAATTCAAATCTAAATTCTACAGAATAATTGACAAGAAAGAAATATATTATCGTTGTAAAGATGTAGCACATTCCTAATTTACAAATCCCAGGCACCAATGTGGATTTGAAAGGCTTACCTTCGATCAACCATTCTCCTGAGGCACCCCAGCCGGTGCAAGCACCAAAATAACCTATACCGAAAGGTTCAGGATCGGTGTAGGATAAGAACGCATTCGATTCACCTTCCTTACCAACTGTGATTTCGCCATCGCGCCATCTGAATATGATTCGTAAAGAAATATTTGTTTAACCTATATCGATGTATATATTACGTACTCTAATAGGATTGACAACGTTTTATTTCGGAGAGAAGCAATTTGTCACCTGATCCAAAATCCACGAAAATCGTCAGCTGTTAAGATTCCTGGAGTTTCTCTTTCCGCAACTTCCGGTTTGGTTCTATTTTTACGAATGACGGATTTGGAGTTGCCCCATCCACCGATGAAAACCTGATCAATGTTACAGTATATATTTAAGAAGATAGTTTCTCTTTCGACAAAATTTGTAAAAAAGAACTTTAATTGTATTTGCTGACCTCATACATAGGTTCTCCTTCGTGAGGACCGGTAGTAAGGGCAATGTGAGCATCGTTGGGTGCTTTTACTCGAAATTGAACTTGTCCACTGGTCACCGGATAGAAGTTATACTCCAATTTATCTTCCGTCGACAGTGCTGCAAGATTAACGAGATTATTAGTCAGAGACTTAAGAAGAAATCAATAAATAATAGTATCAATATTTAATACTATCTATAAATCTTTATATTTATTTCATAGCTTAGATAATTATTAAATCGATCGTATATGGATCAATATCATCTCGAGTTTAACAGAAAGAATATATTAATAGAAGAAAAAACAAATTCTTGTTAGAGTTTCCGAATTCGTCATTTCTTTAAGCAATCGTCTACTCGAGAGTAAAATTATTACGAGATGATCTTGAAAGTATTTTTTATCCAAATGGGCACTGCGTTTGAGAGTAATTATCGGAGAGCATGCTCTCAAATAGAAACAAAAGAATGTTATTATCGAAGACTTCTTTTGGAAATAGAAATTAGTTTTTTATTCTAAGAGTAACCATCGAAGAGTAGCAGCACAGAAATGATTGCAATAAAAGAATGGAGGAAATATGAGACATTCGAATTAATAACCATATATACGATGCAAATTCAATATTGAATGGATTAATGTAGACGTTATTTCACGCTCCAGTGAATATGATTTGAGAGTTCTGTCTGATAGTAAGCTTTCGACGGGCGTTCCAGTGGCTATCTTAGAGAATCTTCTCCAAAGGTCTGTTCGCCTTGTCGTGATAAGGAGGTTTGGGTGTTTCGATAATCCTGGAACATTTTGATGATGGAACGTGTTCAAATAATCTGAGAAAGTCTCCTAAAAAGGCACATTCGCTAAGAACAAATCAGTAATTACTGTTCATGGGGAGAAGTGATCGCGAGAGTAAATTCGGAAATAGATTGAAGTCTAGTTTAAGAGTAAGAACCTACTATTGCATCGACTGCGAAGAGTGAATTTGGCAAGTTTCTGTTTTTTGTAATAAATTCGAGTATGCTGTAAGCGAATACGGAACTTTTTATCATCGACAGATCATAGCGTAAGGGCAACGCCCAGCCCTTTTAAGGCGTGACATAAGATCGAACATCAGCAGTTTCATTAAAGTAAAACTACGAAAGGCAAAACGTGGTTTAATTTAAAGAAAACTTCCGATATTCGTGAAAATTGGACGTGAATCTGGTTTTTGGGTAATTACGGATCAAGTTCGATGAGAATTTAAATCGTAATTTATTGTAATTTATTGTAATTATTGTAATTTAAATGTAACTTATTAGACATTAATCTGGATGTATTGAATGCAATAAGGATCATCTGCGAGAATTAGCTTACGATGGATGTAAAAAATGGATAGGCATTTTAGTACGCAATGACTTGAATTTATCGTGATGAACCGGAGAGATACGGTTGCATTTTAATATTTACGAGGAAGGACGATAGAAAGTCGAAAATCGATAAAAAGTCGAGACATCCTGACGCCAGTTAGTCGACTGCAGTTGGTAACGTGATTGAGAAACTAGGACACGTTCTAGGACTCATAGATCAATAACATAACAGAAGATAATCACAAAAGAAAATCTCGTGAATGTAAGTAACGAACATGACATTTCACCGATGCACGAATGAAAAAGTTTGCTGATTAAGAATCTTGATTTCTTATAGATCTACCATTTATATAGGATCATTAGGATTTTCTTGTACTTTCGATATATCAAAATATATAATGGACGACTATCTCTTAAAACCTTTTGGATATTTTAGATAATTTTTTGTATACAGAACAAGTGCTGTTTATATTCTTAAATAAATTATCCGATTAGTTTAGAATAGGTATAAAATTCCTTTATTTCGGAAGTTGAAAAAATTGATTTTACAGAGATTTCTAAAATGTTTTTCACGATGAGCTGCAACCTTCGGAAAATGAATAAAAAATATTTTTGTTGCGTAACTTATCGATTGGATTTTTTTTCTTTTTCTTTTTTTTTTTCAAGTAAAATATCGTCGAACGTACAAGGAAAGAAGATAATAAAAACATTTTACCTTGGTCGTAAACATATTAGTAGATTCGTTGCAATTTAGTGCCTGACTACTACGACGGACATTTCTTCAATTCATGGAGACCTATCATACTCGTAAATGTAATTTGCGAATGACGCCTCAAATCGGTCGAAACGTAGTTCGGAACAAAACTGATGACTATTTTCGTTCGCATGTATCTTCTTCATGTACGATGGCTACAAGTTATTGTTTAAAATTCAAGCGACTCCGTTCGACGATACCTCATTGATCAGTGATCCAGGATATTAGACATCGAGATCGAGAAATCGAAGAAATCGTTTCTAAGAGCAATAGGAATAGTAGAAGTCACGCTCTACTAGTGACAATAATGTTGATAGTTAAGTAAATGATTCATCGAAAAGACATCGCCTTTTACATTTAAACGCATTTCTAACGATTAAGCAAGATTATAAACCTTTCTCTTTTAGTAAACATTGTTTCTAGAATTACTCGTGAACGTATCAAAGATGCAATGCAAGAATCTTTTCGCATTGAGTAAAGGAGACAGCAGGCGATACTTGTAAATAGTATAAATAGTAAAGTTATGCCACGAAGGTAACTTTTAACGGTGACATCATCAGCAATGTCGTAGAGGAAGAATAAATTGTTCTGGTCATTTCTCTCTCTCTCTCTCCGTCTTTCTCATATTCACACAATTTCTTATCCATTCAACGGACAGTCCTCGCACTATTTTCTTATGAAAGTAAAATTAATCGATAGGTAAATCGAGGTCATCGCCGAGTCAGCCGATGCCAGTTGTGAATAAACGTCATTGAGATGATGTCATTCATATTTAGGAATGTATTACTTCATTTAAGAGGAAGTCGACGATCTAAATTCTGTAAACATCGATTTATCGTGGTTTTTTTGGAAAGACACGAAGCAATTATCAAACTATGATAAAACATGTATATGTGATGATAATTATCGTGGACTTTTGACTTAAAGAAGACGACTAACGTTTGTCAATTCCTAATTGTGATCGTTAACGCTCGAAGGTCGACCGCTCCTAGTTCCTATCTTCTATCTTCTAACTTTCTAACTTCTAGCTCCTAGCTCCTATCTTCTACGGCGACGGTGATGATGACTCATTCTTTTGATGATTACTATTAATTATCGAATAAAATTTACTAGATTCCAGAGTTCGTACTCGTTGTTCTTAAAAAAAAAATCTTTATTCTATAATGACGAATTCTCGACCGATCGTTCCAGATGCAGAGCAGCTGCGAAATTTTATTAATCGCATTTAACAAGACTAAAAGTTCGATAAACAACGAAACAAATGTGGATATTGTGGCCTTGACAATTAACATACTGCTAATAAAATATTCTTCGAAAGTGACGCAACGACTCGAGAGAATATTAAAGTCTCCAAATTGGCTTTGTCCAATAATGTAGGGCGTACTGTATTCGTAATTAACATAACAGCGAGAAGATTAGTGTCATTGAGTGAATTAGTCATTGCGCAACGATGAATCTCGTTATTTCGGTCATCGCGATTACGCGGTTGCCCGTTTTGATGATGGGAAGAAAAGATTTTCTAAATAATGGTCGTGAAAAATGTAGTTCTAATTTCTAACTCGAGGAAAAAGAAAAAAGTTACTTTCAGTGTATTAATAGGAAAAAACGAGGTCTGAATCGTTGACGATTGTTTATCAAAAAAAGCATAAAAATAAAATAACGTAAAAATTAAAAATAAAGATAACGTTGGTCTCTTCGAACTGACTAGAAAAATCGCACTTTTAACTGTTTTAAAATAATTCCATTAAAGAGAAACATTTCGTATATATAACATTTTTGTATACATAACAATTCTCTCTCGGAATTTGATCACTTTATAACCGTTGTTTCTAGAAAAAAAGAGAAAAAATAATAATAAATGAAGAGAAAGGTAAATAAGTCCTTCTTCCTGTCAGTAACATTAACACGTTAATACATGGAAGAGAAGCAAGTTAAAATGGTGTAACTGTTCTTCGATGCCATTGACCTCCCGTGGCAACTATCTCTCGTTCACCACCCGCAACATATTTCCTTTAATACATTTTACTTCTTAGTAAATTCAACTACACTGAAACGCGTGACGCGCGTATCGCAACGCTATTATTGGTGGACATCAAATTTATTTTATTTTTCTTAAGCATGGAATTCGTGAACTTTCCGAAAATAGTTTTTCAATATTTTCAAAGAATTTTCAAAAAAAAAAATTGATAAGAACGTACGACAAAGATAAATACAATTCGTCGGTTAGAAATCATCTATGAATTTACAATATAGAAAATCGAGCGAAAAATTGAAAGAAAAGGGATAAAAACATTGAAACATTCGATTCTGTCGGAGAATTCCAGAGGGTGACAAGGCTTCTAGAATAGAAATCTTTCGATAGCGTGTAGTGCATGTGTAACACGAATATTCTCTCGTTCTGCTGCGTCGTCTAAAATACTACCAATCCTACTTTCTTTCTCTGCGGTGTCTTCTTTTACTACGTTAGAAAGCAAAGGAACGTCGTTCTTTCGAGTTTATAACGAAGGTGTCTCGTAAAAACTATAACAACACTTGACTTTTCTTGTTTATCCTTAAAAGAGAAAAATAACTTTACGAGTAAATAGTCACTTTATTTCTAACAAATCGAACGTGAACAATCGGCTTAGAAATTTATTTCTATGTATCAATCGTTTAGAACAGGAAGAATATTATAATTTTTATATATGTTTGTTACTTTATCAGTCGATTTTATTTAATTGATGCATTGAAACCCGAAACGATATAATAACCTACCGCAAGAAAACGTAAAGGCGGAAGAATAACAGAAAATCTGGAAGGAGTGCAAACACCGGCCGGTTTACCGGCCGACCGGCTTGTCAAACCGGCACAGCCGCACCCTTGACTATATTTAGAAACGTCTATACGATGTGCTTCTTTCAAAGAACAATCTATTTTTTTTTCGCATCACTAGACCGCAGCCATTTTCGATTCGACCGAACACATCGATCGTCTTTATAATCGTCGTATACACCTACCGTTAGCTTAATTGTGTCGACAAACGAATAGAGAAATAATTACTTTTTTCTTTTTGAATAGTCTCTTCAATAAAATCTTTTTTTAAACCAAGTCTCAAGTCTGCATAACCGTAAGTATACATTCTAATTAATTATGCGACTCGTAATTCCCATTGAAGAAAAACTGAATTAGGTGTAGAGAAACGTGTTTTATGTTATTTGATATGATTCAGACTTAAATATATGAATTCCGTAAGTAAGAGACGCTTATTATGTCCAATCTATTGCGCATACATCGGTACGCTAGGTTTATTGCGCAATATGAAAAGGCAGAACGACAAAAACGTTTCTATCTGTTTTGCATTTGTTTGGAACGAATTTGTTTGGAGATCGATTTTGCCTTATACCACGCAATTTCTAACTCGATGAGATCAATCTAAACGTGTTAGAAAGCCTCATCTACAAGATTGAAACATAAAACCCCCTTTGGAGAATAAAATTTGGATAGCAGTAATTAGAAATGAAACGTAAAGATTAATAAAATAATTAATATAATGATATGGTAACTTACAGATAGCCATGTTGAAAATCGAAGAAGTAATCACAGATTCGTCGATACAAATACACCGATATATCTCGAACAAAGTTCGAAATGGTACTGCGTCAAGCTAGCATGTCGCGTTGCCTTTACTTACGGTTGCGGCGTGGTAGGAGATTTCGCACATGCGTAGCGCGCACTCAATGATGTCGCATCTACGTATACAGCGCCATTGCGAATAAACCGCGAACTAATATATCTCTTCTGCACATAAAACTGTTTAAATTTTTTAATGACTAAAAATAACGATTAATAAAAATCAACTTTACAAGCAACTTTCGTTGATAAACGAATAAAAAGATTAATGAGTTTTTTAACGAACCAATCAATATTCATCACTGGCTAATGATGACAATAAATACGAACGTATTATTCAAAGGATGATTGAATGGAACTTGTATTAACATATTAATATTAATAACGATAACGTTGGTTAATTCTAAAAATGAACATAGAATTAATTTTAAACTCCATCATTTGACGATTCGTTTTCATTTTTGTTAGAAACAAATCAATTTTCAAATATACATTTACTATGATTATCTTTCCCGAAAATCCATAGATCGTGCGTAATAAGTTGTTATAAATTGTTACCACGTCAAGTTCGTTGAAATATCGTAGGCACATACGAGATGCGTCAGCAACCTTTGACATCGATGATCTCATAACAATTACATATACCTACCGACTAACAATAGTATCTACATACCAATTAGTTAATTTTCGATGATAAGATGTTCTTATGATATTAATAACAAAGTATTATGATAACGGATACAACTTTGCTATATTTTCATGGCACACATATTGGCGCTTGTTTTTTCAAACTCTTTTATTATATGCTCTGGCTTTTCTAAATGATTTCATCTATGCGAAATTGTTTTTACAAACCAAGCAACTTGCAGCTCTTATCGTAGAGTGCGCTACGTTACATTTGAACTTGTTTATCTCCGTCGGTAAGATCCAAGTTTTACTCTCGTTGTTCTACTTTATCATGAAAGTTTGACAATGTAATACTCCACTCGATCGGTATATCGGTATATCGTTTTCTTTTCCAACAAAAACTAATGAAAGTTCAGGTTGTGAACAAGCTCAACAAATTTTCAAACATAATAAATAGAGGAGGATTGGATTTTACAAAGATTATTCTTACAGAATAATTTCATATATAGAAGACTTAATGATAAGATCGAAGTTCTTTGCGGAGGAACGCATATATAATAAAGAACGTCATGATATAGACGTATTTTGGAAATTATTGCAATATGCAACAAACGAACAAAGCACGGACTAAATGTTAACACGTATAAGAAGACGGATAAAAGGAATCCATTTGCATTTCAAATCTTCTTCTTTGTGAAAATTCAAAACACAAATTTGTAGGATGCGTTATTATATCGCCGCTCAAACGTTGCGTACTTGATAAAAAAAAAAAAATATATATATATATATATATCTACATCTACATTGCACTCTAATCATTAGTCGTTAAAGAAAATCGCTTTTTTCCATTTTTGTCGAAGAAAGCAATATCGAAACTTTACAAATCGATCTACGAAGAATTCATATCGATTGGTATCGTTAAATAGATTAAAACGAAATATATGGAAAAATAACATTTTTACAGATTAATAATATTAACATCTGAAGTGGATCGTAAGACCGTGCATGTAATTACCAATAAAAGATGGCACATTATATACGCTCAACATTATTTGTTGTCGAGGCTAGAAAATAAACATTTTTTTTTCTTTTTTTTTCTTTTTCTTTTTTTTTCATTTTTTCTTTTCGTCATTAAATTTTCCTTCGTTTTCTCATAAGAAGTTATCTTCCGATCTTCACAAACATCGACACAGTATGTTCATTTGCTTTATAAATATATTATAACTATTTTTCTATCAAATATCGCTATTCATTTACATTTAACAACGATGAATAACATTTTATGTAAACATTTGAATTTGATTATATTTCTGAATATTTTTTTCACTTTCTGTTTCTTTTTTAAATTTTTTAACTAGAAGGATCGAAACAATGATTTCTTTCGATGTCTATTCTCGCGTTGATATTTTTCACACTATGTATGATATTCTATAAAAATAGAATAAAACAAGTTATAAAATGAACGGAGAACATTAACAATAGTATGACAAAAAGTATAGAATGAATTTGGTTAAATTTAAATCATTTTACGTTTCACCGAGTTTAAATCGTCATAAACACTATTGATGATAGAAAAAAAAAAAAAAAAGGATAAAATCGATCCTATGAGACTTTACACAGAGCTATATAAACTATGTATCCTTTCTATCTCACAAACACAAATATTATCAAATATGCAACAATGATCGTCCATACGCAATCATTTTAATTAATTGCACTTGGAACAGAGTAGTTTATCACGATTATTCTCAATGACTAACAATAAGTATTACTTCTTCAGTACTGACTATAAAGAAGCACTGTGCCGTTCACATATATTCTCAAAAGTGCAACTAAAGCATTTTCGAGTTTTTTATCTATATATTTCGTTATATCTAAAAATGTCACGATATTTTAAGTATGTAATATTTAACAGTTGTAAAGAATCCATTAAAACTTCTACTAAATAAACCGTCGATAAATCACTCGTACATAATATTTTTTTGTTTGTCATTTTTCTTATCTCCGCAGTTTTTCATTTTTAACGACACACTTTTGCCTCGTGTAGAGATCAAAGAAAACCAATTTCGAGTAGCACAAGGCACGTAGTTACGTAGATTACGAAGGAGAGCTCCGTTAACGATTTGAAGCCCAAACATCCATTATGATCGTTAGTAGTGACTAATCCGGCTCCAAAACTTGACGAATCTTCTATCTTCTTGCAATAGAGGACAGAGGAAGAGAGGGAGGGGGAGAGAGAGAGAGAGAGAGAGAGAGAGAGAGAGAAGCTTAAAAGCTGCCGCATTCTCTTAGCACACGATTTCCTAGCGGCAGCGGTGGACGGAAATTGTTGATCACCTGCGAAGAGAAAGATAAAAGAATTAATTGAAATGAAATTATAGGTACACAAAAGTTTGACCGTACGAACGGAGATGCGATATTAATTTTTTACTCGCTAATAAAAAGAAAAAAGAGAAAAGAAAAGAAACAAAGAATTAAAAGATCTTACAGCCCCGTGATTCTCGTGACAAGGGCATTCCTCTCCCCGTGGGAATTTTCGCAAATTACGAAAGATGTTGAGTTGGTGATGAGACACCTCGATGTATTTCTTGAAGAGAATCCAAGTGACGCTCTCGTTGAATGGTGGAGTCGTCAACGATCCCAAGTATGTCCAATAACCGTTATCGTCTGAAGGTAAACGAAGGAAAAACGTGTTAAAAAATCGCAACTATTTCACTTTGAAGAAAATGCATCATCTTTAGAAAAAACAGTGCAACATGCAACAATTGCCATAGTGATTATATAGAGTTACAATCATTAACTCAAGAAACATAGAAGCATCGTTCACTCAGTGGATCTAAGAAAAGAGTGAGAATAATTATTCAATATGGAAAATTCGAATATTTATAGTTTCTAATTAGGTAGCGAGACATTATTGTTCTTCGTTGGAAAGTTCTTCCAACTACGTTATACCTTCTATATACTTCTCCTAATTAGACAATTTCGAGAAGAAATCGATTAATGGTAAGATAATAGAGACGAGGGTGAACCCATCATTTAGTTAATGTTTCTCTCACACGTATAGACATATGTCTCGCTTTGAATGGAAGGTCAAAATATGATTTTATTTTTAGTACCGTTCGCTTAATTCCATTTATTAATCGGAAAAGCAATGAGACGCCATTGATAAAATAAACGAAGCAATCCAATAAGGTAGCAACAAACAGGACAAAATGACGATTAAATACGAAAGTATCGACGAAGAAAATCTACTGCCGTATATACTCGAGTCAGTTGGACAATAGATAGCATTACGACGATGACAAACGAAATTATACAATTTAGTTAATGTATCTTGAAATAATATTATCCTCTTGGGTACATGGAAATTAGAAACTTACGGTCACGTCGACAACCATTCGTTTCTCGGGCGCGAGGATTCTATTAAATTTACTTCACGATGTATCGTGATAACATAATAGAGAGAATATTATCAATTAGACATCAAGGATATGAAAAAAGAAAAAAAAAGAAAAAGAAAGGAAATAAAAAGGAACAGAAATGATAATCAATAAAAGAATAATAAGTCAAGCGTGTATCGGGCAAAAATATTTTAAGGTAACAAGCGAGATAGTGATAATACACAAATGTTAAAGACGAGTGCAACAAATCTACATGCAAAATCGAGGAGCGACATTTATACGCCACGTACGAGTTATAAAAAGTACAAAAAAGAAAAAAAAAGCAGGAAAGACGAAAATAAGTTGAGAAAATTCCACTTCGAAGCTAAGGTTTCACAACAATCGATCGTGATACGCTTCGAACGTTCTCCTTGATTTTTTCCTTTTTCTTTCTCTCTCTCCCTCACACACACACACACTCTTTCTCACTTTTGAGCGATCAAAAATAAAAAGGAAAAGATGACGACGGAGACACGCTTGAGCGCGGAACTCACGATACGTAGCGACGTACATATGTAGTTCAAGGCATTATACGAACCTTGAAAATCCAATTTGTTCTCGTGACGTATGATTCGGTCGGCCCAACGCATGCACGGATTAGCGCATCTCTGCGTGCTGGCTCGTCCACCGCGCACTGCATGCGCGTTTACGGTGCATTAGTGCATTTTGTTAGTTGACAGTAGCTTGTTATTGCATTTCAGAGTGAGACTCGATTGGTACGTCTTTTTCGTTCGAAGAGACCGCGACCGTCAGCTACACTAAACTTTGTCCAACTACAAAACTAATTCTACGTCTAATCGCCGGTCGTCTAATCGTTTGCAAATTTATATCTACTTTTAATTTGCTAAACCAAAACAATAATTATTAGAGCGATACGAATATATCCAACTAATAATTTTAAGCTGATATTGTTTTCAACAATATGGATAGTTCTTATCGATCTAAACATTAAACTTGGATGGATTTTCGAGTAAACTCACCGGGAAGTAACTTGCTGGGGTCAATGAGTTCCGCTATTTCTACAACTTCGTCCTTGTGCGACACGTATGGCAATAAACGAGCGATCTTATCCATTTCCTCGTGGGTTTTACCAACCTAGAAAAAAAAAAGAATTAAAAATGCCTTTGAGAAAACTTCCTTTCGTGACATTTAATAATTAACTAAACGTACATGTTTCCTTGATCGAACTTGAACGGATCAACCCAATTGATTTTAGAGACGAACTCTTGTTTGTTAAGGCAATGATTTAAATGGCCGACTATACGACTCGGTTTGATCTATAAGTTATAAGAAAGTTCTCGTCGAGCAAGCAAACCGTTCGTAGCTCATAAACATAAGAGACACTCATAAAGTATTTCTACGTGGACGATTGGAAATCGATTTGTCGTGCACCGATGATTTTTCTATCCTGCGAATATACGATTTTCTCTTTGTGGAAATAATTCGATCGAAATGTTCCATAGATTTGTCCCATTCTTCCTTTATAGGAAAAATTATATTCCTTTAAAATTATACTCCTATCGATCGAGGATCAAATGTATTATGAGTGAATCGAACACAGACATTAGAAACATATGACATTCGATTGGATTGTGTTCGGTATCTTAATTTATTTATTCATTAGATTGCGATCGTATTGCGATCGTATTGCGATCTAATTATGCGACTTGCATGTGCATTCTGAATCGAAAGACATCGATTCAAGTGTCGCTCTTCTATACAAACCATATGTCACATTAATTGGCGATTATCTAACGATCGCGATCTTACGTATCACATATACGTACTTGGAATGTACCGTTAGAAATGTTCTTAATTGCGTATGAATAAATTGAACCGGGCACGACATTAACATAGCTATTGACGTGAAAGATTCCTAACGGATGGAAGATATGTCTATTGTCAAAATTACATTAAAAATTCAACGAGATCGTTTAGAAAAAAATGACGTCGTTGAAAGCTTCGCATGCCGTCGATAAAAATTTTCGCGCGAAACTTTGTCTTCGACGGGCGATTGCGCAACAGCACTTTTCAAATTGCATCGCGTTATAATAATACATATAAAGCATGTTAACTCGCGCGCGTGCGCACACGTAAATTCCATACACGGTTGATTGATGTCGAAGATGATAGCTTGGAATGCGTTTACATATTTGCAATTCGATAAATCTAAGACTTTGCTTGACCCTCTCGAAATATTATGCAACGAACATAGAAACGACGTGGACGCTGACTTTCATTATGCGATTGATAATAAACTGACGAGGTACGTTTCTGAGTATAGTTCCTGCTACCACGACATAGGCTAGCTCTTAGACACTGTATAAATCATCCTTTTCTCTCTGTCGCATATGAAATCGAAGTTGCGTGATGTAACCGTACGGATTTGATATAATCGTACGGAGAAAATTTCCTTAAAAATGATCATCCAACGTGCGAAAGAATCGATCCACTAGAAGAAATTAGTTTTAAAAAGTGAATGTACAGTAATTTTGAAACGAATTATATCGTGACTTTCCTATTGTTGATCTCTCGAGTTTCTCACGTATCTTTTTTATCCATCGACGAGCTTTTGTAACCAAAAAAAATGTAAAGGAAGTTCTTCTTGACAGAATAGCAATGGCCATCGTAAAAATCGATCTTTCCGGTAAGAGAGAGAGAGAGAGAGAGAGAGAGAGAGAGAGAGAGAGAGAGAGAGAGAGAGAGAGAGAGAGAGAGAGAGCGTCGAACGAAGGAAATGATCGATTTAAATTCCATCCGGTGGTCGCGCTATCACGTTAACGATATCCGTGCTCGCGTGGAAAAGAGAATTTCGCTGCAGTTTGGAAGAACGAAATAATGGTTCACGTCCTTCACCATATAAACGTTTACGTAATCGTCTATCAACCGATGCTGTTAACGTCGCCACTGTTACGGATTCTGCTTCTAGAGCTTGCAGCTTATGTAAAAGCTTTGACATAAGCGTGTGTATACCCGCAAAAGAGTGCATCCATAGAAAAAAAGGGTGTGAGAGACAATTCCGAAAAGGAGGGTAAATAATCGCTATATAATAAAAGGGGCTTCGAGAGGTTTGCATCGACCTCTGAGGAATACTACACGAAGTAATAGAAAGAGAGAGAGAGAGAGAGAGAGAGAGAAGGAACTGACCTTGAGAAAAACACCCAACACCGCGAGACCATCCGACGCTTTCGCAGCTTCCGCGAATGTCTTGTATTTGCTTGTGTTCCAATGAACCAAGTGAAGCTGAAAAAAAAAAGTAGGAAAAGTGAGTGCATCAACTTGTCTATCTCTGTATTTATTTTTGTTGCGTAACGCGTAATTCAAGAAAACTATCGAACATGTTAATTGGTTAATATGAATCACGGAGCGTGTAAACGAATGGTCGTCGATTATAAGGACAAGCTTTTTATGTATCTTCTGTCAAAGAGAAGTCAATTTTTGTTTGTCGTTTCTTCAAACGATTAACGACCGCCTGAAAGTTATCTTTCCTTTTGACCATCGGATTTACGTTTAGCAACACGTATACGTAGATATATTTACGTTTCAACGAAAGATGGAATATTTTTTCGCGGTTGATAATTGATCTTCGTATTGGACTGCTGATGTAATTATATCCTCGAGAAGCAACGAATGAGTAAACAATGTAGATCTTGTCGTTCTAAAGTAAACGTGTTTGAAACACTTCTAGTTAAATTAGATTTAACAGACTTTTGTTAATCGTCAGTAAATTGACTCATCGATATTCAATTATCTTAAATTAATCATGGTAAGTAGATAATATGTCGTCTAAATTTTTCATCGGCGAGGCGCGTAGTAAAAATGAAAGGACGAATGAAAAAAGGAGAGTCTTTAAAACACTTTGACCGACTTTTGACATCGAAGGGAACGCTCGAAAGATCTTACTACATAAGTAAATAGAATCGACAGGTAACGGTATCCTCGTAAATAGGAAGATATATATATATATATATAGTACGACTCGTATGCAGAATAAACCGATGGTCTTTTTAACGATACCTACCATTCAACAGTTTACTCTCATCGCTAAACAATACGCAGGTGTACGATCGAATCGTTGCACAATTCAGATGCGATTTGCGTGCAGTCGAGCGATTGCGACTCGCGTTTTGCGTTCCGGACGATGACGATAAACGTGAAACGATTCGACTCGAAGCCGTTTCTATCTATAGACAGAACCGCGCCGTTACGATCACCTAGGATAATATATACCTAAAGTATCGATAGATCAATCGTTATAAGGTACGATACGATAATGATAAATCGTTTAGAAAATACGCAAAACTAGCTTTCGCGATAGCCGAATTAGGAAAGAAACAAAAAAAAAAATGAAAAAAAATTATTTAACCGATTCTATTAACGTGTTCTCATTCTCGACTATGACAGATTTTTTATTTCCATGTGTACGTCCGTAACTATTTGTAGCTAGATATAATATAGCGGAGTTTCTCCGTCCGTCGGTCGTCGGGTATTCGTAGAGACGAATAAAAATACATAGAATTCACTTATCTTTCGAGAAAAAGCCTAGGGCTGTAGGTAACTCGTGAATTCGAACGAGTGGCCGCGACGTGATTCATGTTCCACGTGAAATGAATTAACAACGCTATACACGAGAGACTCAAAGTCGATCGTCAGATCGAAACAACACGACGACGAGGAACGTAACTTGCTCGTAAAATCTTTTATTTTGCGATCTCTTATATTTTTATTTTTATCTTTTACTTGTAGAGAGAATTTCGTCAGGAATCACGTAACGGGGCTTATGATTAGTTTCAAAGAGTTCTCAATATTAACTTAACGTAGCATAAGGTTGTTTGTACTTTCAAGATTATTAATTAATAGAATGTTGAATTTAAATATAAACGATGATATTTTCAAAAGATTGCTATAAATCCTATTATACTCGTGTTATACTCAATATAAACTTTCAATCGATTTTGGATAAGCTCTTTTAAATGGAACATTTGAGAATTCTTAGAGATTAAGAAAAGAATGAATAATTTTAAAAAGATACCTCGCCAGCAAAAGCTTGACCATCAACGGTATGCTCGGAACCTCTCGAGTCGCTACATCCCCAATGGCAATGATATTGTTCGAGCTTATAAATATCGTCCATGAGAGGTCCACCGCTCAAAACTGCAATTAAAATTGGATCTTTATGACAACTGCTAGATGAAAGAAGAAAAAAAAACGACAATTGGTTCGCTCAGACTAACTAGAGTATTCGCGAGATACCTCGATCGTTCCTGTGACGTCTCTATTACAGGATGCGCCTGATTAGACCAACCATACTTGTGCTGGCCCCATGTAGGGGCAGTGATAAGAGGGCTGTGCTTATTTATATCGACTGAAGTTTCTTGCGAGAAACAACATATTTGAAAGAGTCGTATGAAAAATGTTCTTTCGACTTTTGAAGTCTTTCTTTTTCTTTCTTCTTTCTTTCTTTTTTCTTTTTGTTAATAAAATCAGACGGATTTGGACTATCTAACTATCCGCGAAACGAATTAAAGAGAGAACTAATATTATTTGAAATTAGAAAAATATCTACAAAGGTTAGCAACGTAATTATGCTGATTTTTATGTTCGAAAATTTGAAATGAAATATCTAAAGTAAATATGTAAAATAATGAATCATGTAAAAAGTTGAGTAATTATTTTACGCGTGCGGTTACAACTGTACCATAAAGTAAATAGTAGGTAAGTAAGTAAATATCGACGAAGAAAGTTGTTCAAGAATCAATCGCTACGCAGCCGTATCGTTGTCCTCATTTCGACACGCTCGAGGGGAAATTTTCGAACGTAAGAGCCTCCGTACAACGATTGCCCGTTCGCCACGAAGCTATTAAGGAATCATTGGCGTCTTTAAAATCGACGTTTTTTGTTTTTTTTCTCGAAAAACTAACACTCGAACGACGAACACTTATCTCGTCCTACGATAATGTTAAAATAAACTCACTTTTGACGCGCGAGATTACATGGATACAAACAGGCGGATATTGGCTTATGATGAACGTCGCGTCGCGTGAAGAGATGAAAAGCATACGTGACGATAGTTGAACGTTAATTAAAGAAGAAGAAAAAAATGCAAAAGATATGAAAAGTTGATGAATAAACGCATTAAACAAACTGATGATTTACTCTCCTTTGTATTTATTCTTTTGTAGATATTTATCCATGTGGAAAAAGAAAAGATAAAAACAATACGAAGAAAGAAAAAAGAAGAATATTTGTTTCGTTGATTTTTTACAAATTTTTAAATGGAGAGTAAAGTTTTGTTTCTATAGCTCGCAAAACTGTGAAATAGAACGATATCACGAAAGAACGTGCTTAATTAGTCATACGGAGTGGAAATTAAAGTGGAAAAGAAAAAAAAGAAAAGAGAAAAAAGAGTAGCATGGTCGCGGTCTTGGCGTGAAAAATATTAACATATCCTAGAACGATTGGTCACGGGGTTAGGGAACTCCATGTTAGAGACGAGGACTTGGTTGCATCCAAGTAAGTACTATGGTGTACCAACACTTTGGTATTGGCCGCTCCAAGTGACCACAAAGTGTTACAACGAGACACCCTACTTGGCGTTTCCTCCTCCCTTTCCATTCTCCCCTTTTTCTTTTTAGGTCTCGCGATGCAAACGCCAGAAGGCGATTGCAATCGACAACATTGAATTGCAGATCGACGAGAATGCAAATTTGGATGACGGCGGTGCTCGTGAGATTTGCGATCGTCGTACAAATCGCAATTTAAATATATAGATAACTTTCAATGATACTAGAGTAAGTTTCGGCGTAACTTTTAGAAAAATGTCCCAATAATCGTAATTCGCAGGTGGCGAATTCGACAGAGAGATTCAAAAGGATAACTTACGAGTCCCATCGCCATCGGTATCGATTCTCCAACAATATCCTGGATTGACCAACTTCCGGGAGGCAGTGGCAGGATATTTCCAACGAAGAGGTTTGCTACTTAGAGCCTCGTGGTCGGATTCTACTCGGTCGGTTTCGATATTCACCGGACTTTGCCTCGAACCCGCCGCCATTGGGAATTTCTCCACCCACGTGCTGGGGCCTGTGAAGAAAAAAATAAAAATAAAAGAAAATTTTACTACGTGTTATTAAAGCATTTTTAATCGTATCAATTAGCGTAATTTACGAAGAATCAAAAATTATATATCTAATCTAATCTCTCTAATCTTATCAGCAACCGCGTTGCAAGACGTTGTTTTTCTTATCGTGAAGAGAAAGGAGAAAAGGAAAAACGGATATCTGCGTCTTGAAATATCGATGCAATTGTTGAGTAGATAGACGGGATATTACGATTAACGAATTTGTCGGAGTAAAAAGCCCATCGACCTTGGAATCGAACCTGTCCAACGCGACGTGTCAAATTACAAATAGATTTTAACAGTATAGAAAACGGTTGGAAAGTCTCATTGTCAGTCGAGATATTGATGGTCGAGACAGCGACCTCGATTGATATCACGAAAAGCATCACACCAATTCCCACTATTAGATTGTCCCTAACAGCGGGACAATAAGATAACGACTTTTTACCACTTCCTGTCTCGATCGTGGCAGCAATTATGAAATGGCCATTTCCTTTCTTTTCTTTTCTGTCTCGATCAAACGCGTTATCTTTCCTCCTTTCTAAAATCTACTCCCAAAAGTCTTTATCTCGTTTAACTGCAAAAGACGTTCGTAAAGAAGGAAAGTTATGTTCCTAATGTATTCGGGAGAGCTGGTCGATAAATTCGAGACGAAGAATCGTGCGGTCAATGTGCCCGGCACTCGTGATTCGCGTAGAATAAAGTCACATGCTACGTGTTCAAACTCGACGAAATTGTTATCGGTTACGTGTGTCACGTGCAGCTGATTCCCATTAATTTCTTCTTATCAACGCTCGTGATTCATGCCGTTCTCGAGGTCTACGTCTGTTCACTCTCTCAAAGAGTAAACTTTTCAACTCTTTAACGGACATTCTCGAAAAGTTTGCTTAGGAAAGAAAAGGAAAATGGAATTTTTGCAAGACGATTCGATTTCAAAGCCTCCCGCTCTGCAAGGTCGCTGGTAAATCTTTGTGTTCAAGGTCATCATGCTCGGCTCTGACACAGTAATCGATGATGAAATCATAGTCACGTGCGGACAGTCGCGCGTCATTAATTCGCTAATCGGTGAGCCTACTACATACATTACATCGCGTTCCTCGCCATGTTCACAGTTCGCCACATTACACTTCGCGTGAAATTTGATCGGATCCGTTCTAAGCTCGCGAGTAAGGATTTATAGAATCGTTGTTGACTCTTATTATCGTCATATTTTCATGCCGATTAGCGTCGGAAATATAATGTAATATTATGCAAAGTTTTTCGATGCAAGTACAAGGACGTTAAGTCCGTATCTCGTTTAAAATAGAAAAGGTTATCGGAAAGATTGTTATGCATTTTTGACGTTTATCAATTATTATTGCGGATCATTTTCAACTACGCATAATAGTTAAAGTTTCCTATTTATAAATGTTATATCCGTAAAAATGTATATGTACGTAAAGCGTTTACGTACTCGAGTATCCAACTATTTTAGCTTGCGTTCGTCGTACGTTAGATTTTGTTACTTTAACGTAAATGTCGCCAGTCCTATACGAGCTTACAAGGATTCGAAGCCGAAGCATGTTGTAACGGTAATCCCGAAGGGAGAGTAAAAAGAAGACGGAAGCCTCGTACGGACGAAGGCTCCCATTTCGTTGGGTCGTGATAATCGAAAACGGTGAGGAACGATGAGAAACCGGTTCGTTCTTCGGTGGTTGTTCTAGTCCTTAGCTTTCTCGAGAACGGAGAGTAAACTCTAGAGGAAGAAAGATATAAAGCAACCGTACGCTCTCTCCTGATAAATACATATAAGCGCATTGGCATTGAAGATCATGACAGCGACCTTGACGAGTGCAGTTTCGTTGAACGACGTTCCGCGAGCGAATTATCGTCACTAAATCTTACTATTCATATCGTATTCATGTCATATCAGAAAGATAATATTGTTAGAGAAAACGGTATTTCATTATGTAGGTAGTATCAATTTTCTCGTATACTATCCGACGCGTACTATCGTAATCGAGATGATGTTCGAGTCACAAGATTTTTCGATCGCATCTCTCGTTATCGTTTCACTAAAATCAAGATCTTAAATATTTATAGTGGCTTATAAGTGAAACAGACAGAATGGAGAAAGATTTGTAAATATGTAATATAACGAGCATTAAGTATACGCGATCGTAGCTTTACTAAAACGATAACAAATCGTAATGAAATAATAGATTGTGACATGAGATACGTACGAGTTGGTACTTTTGCCTTGATAAAACGTAAATCTAAGGACGATCTCGTGATCGCGATCGAGGTAAGTACGTTCAACCTTGCTGGCAATGAATCAGCTGGTTACGAGGAAATCAAATGCGACTAGGTTGTGATTGATCGCGATCGATGTGATTTCACCTTTCGGAAAATAATTTCTTTCCTTTTCTTTTTTTTTCTTTATTGCGACAACCCTATATCCGACACGATCGGGGAACGTTCCACGCGATAAGAATACATTTTTTAATTAATATATTTGTCTGAAAGTTTATAATTTCGAAATTATTTACGATCCCGTATTGCGTCTCAACGAGATATTCAAGATTAAATTATTAAATAATACCTATTGTGGTACGTGATTAAACGATAATTGAAATGATTCAAAATACGCGCATGGAAAGCATCCGATTGCGAAAGCAAAAGGCGCGCTCTTTAAAACGCGTGAGCGATCCCGCGACAAATAAATGTGAATAAGAGCCATTCCTTTTATGTAAAGACAGGGAAAGCGCGGGCGTGGAACTCATCTACCAGGTCTCGTCCGCGTCGTTTCTCGATCATTTCTATTCTACGCACCTATCCTCTCTCTCTCTCTCTCTCTCTCTCTCTCTCTCTCTCTGTCTCTCTGTCTCTCTCCTACTCACGCGTTAAACTTTAATGTTACCCATAGGTACGTATATTACATACGTCGAGTCATGGACGATCGCGATTAACACGAGCCGAACTTCATTATTCCAAGGACGTGCTAGAGGATCACTTTTAACGAGCTAATCAAAGTTAACCATCGACTCGTTTCGCTTTATACCGTCCTTTTTGTTTTACGCCGTGCCTTTGTCTTTCCGCGCTCATTAAAAAGCGTGAAGCTTTAGCTTCTTCGAAGAATAGATAAGCAACGAGGAGTTAATCGTCGAGAGAAAAAGAAAAAATATTGCTAATACTTTTCAGTGCTTTATCAGATATAATGAATTATTTAGTGAAATTCAAAGAAATCAAAGTAATACAAAGTAAGAACGAAGTAATTAATTAAAAGTCAGTAATTAAAGCCAGTAAGTCCTTGAAATCTAATAGAATAACCGTTTTTTACGTTCGACTTTGTAATATATAATAAACGCATAAGCATCAGATATTCGTTCTTTTATCCTTCTTATCGTTATCTTCTTGGTAGAATTACAAGTGACTAAAAACGGGAGAACGTTTCGCGGAGATGAGAAAGAGAACGGATCTTATTTTGTTACAACGCGAACGTATCCTTTTTCCATGTTTCGCTAAGCGACGCGAAACAATAACGTTAGTTGACTCTCAGCGCATCGACGCAAATATCCAATTTTAGCCGAGATTTCAATTCGAGATCGTAACTTTTCATTGTTCCATCCAGAATGACGCATATGTAAGAAAGATCGTTTAACGCAAGTCGATCGTTGGTTGGATCGAAAATCGTCGAATGAAAATAAAAAATTAAGCGATATAATACGGCAAGTATGATACGCTGATAAAAATATTTTAATTAAACAACCTTCCACGATGCGTCGTTTTTCATCGACTTGAAAATAAGCCGAGCTTGTCCTGTTATAAATGGGTTAACTCGTTAAGCGAATACGCTCGGGGCTCGCTCTTGAAATTAATTTCAATTATTAAGCCGATAACAAAGTTGTTTTTCGTATGTAAGTAAGTACGTATTCGAATCGACCGACTCGGTTACTTAACGAAACGACTCGTTCCTATCTTCCATTATTAATACTCGAGTGATTACTTGAATAGAATTAGAATTCCCGCCTAATTTATGTCTAATTCGTTTCTTAATTGGCTCTTTTGTTTGTTTTACGATCCTGATTACGGAAACTATGAAAATTTACAGATGCTCGTACCGCAACGTATACTCTTATAGTAAAAATACGTAGGTATAGAGTACAACAGGTAGAAGAGGAAAGCGTAAAAGTGTGAGGAGGAAAGTTTATTTCGTTGAATCAACTCGCAGTTTTCCTTACTTCGAAAGATTTCTTTGAACGTTTCGAAAGACCTCTTACGAACCCATTTGAAAAAGTAATTACGTGTGTCAATTCGATAAACGTCTCGACGTGCACCGGACGATGATCCAACCGATAGGAGGATAAACGTTCGACGAAAAGGGTCAACAGGTTGTTGGCTATCCGACAATGGCACTCCAAGCACGATCATTAGCGCGCTCCGAATAATGTCATTAACTTGGAGCGTCCAAGAATTTCACGTGTCTCGTGTAATCAACGCGGGATGACATTACGAACGATGCAAGATCACTGTTTTCTTTTCGAGAGGAAAATTATCGGTTGAGCGAATTACACGTTACCGAGCAACGCTGCAATAATTTCGTGAATATAAAGTGAATTATTCGAGCCATGTTCGATAACGAAGACCCGGCGTCTGAAAGGCTTGGATCAGAGAGGCTAAAAAAGTGCTGTCTGGCGTCTATCTTTAGCCGAGTTATAGAAAAAAGATGAAGAAAAAAAAAAAAACAGGAGAAAGAAAGAAAAAAGAAAGAAGGAAGGAAAGAAGGAGAAAAAAGGAACCATGCACAGAATCTTCATTCCCTTCGACAATTGCCAGATATACACACGTACGTACATTATATTTCTTGTCTTTCAAAGAAACAAAATATTTTCTAGGTAAACTGGTTCCCAACCGGTTTTTGTCTATACTCTCATTCGAAGGTTCAAGACGTTAACATAAACTCGATGGAAAATGTGCAAATCTGAAAGGTACATCGCAACTTGGCAGTTATTATTATTACTCAAATCGATACGTGTATAGATCCGTCCTGTTAACACTGCTACGAATCTCTCTTCGGCGATTTCGAGTTTCATATACTGCGAGGAAAGCCGACTTGGATCGTTTTTTCTTTTTTCGTTCCCATTTACGTTTGATCGAGAAGAGTATGATATTAGAATAGTAATTAATAAGTCGTTAAATTTCTCTCTTCTCTCTCTGTCCGTCTCTCTATCTTTTCCTTTCAAAGACAAAACTTCCTTCCGTCCATTGAATAGTTAATTTGTATTCAACTCGACGAACGCCATAAGCCACGCCGTGCAAATAAAACGAAGATCGTTAGGTTGCGACACAAAGAAAGAAAGAAAGAAAGAAAGAAAGAAAGAAAAAGAATAAGAAAAATATATGTAATTAAAGGAAATCCTTTTCCTTTAATTACATGCAGCCAACGGCACGAAGAACCTTCTTTAACGAGTCGCAAGTACCCTCGCGATGGAAAGTAAGATTTAGAAAAAGCATACCTTAATCACTGGTAGTTAGAGCTTGGGTTGCACGTGACATCGCGTTGCCGATGAGATTATCGCATACCATTGGCTAGAAGAAGCGACTTTCTAAAGTTTCGTCGCACATAGATGCACGCGGCCGTACGACGAGTCACTACTAGTGACCCTAGTATTTGTAGACAAGTGCGCATATGATATACGCAGTGTCAGGTATCTACGTTTCGGTTTAACAGAACGACGAGAGCTTTCGAACGAAATCAGTTTGATCGAAGATCTCTAGTTTTGTTAACGCGACGGAATGAAGCTAATCGTACGGGCTATACCAACTAAGACGCATGTACTTGCATAGATCCATATAGACATAGAATCATAGGGAGTTCGCCGTACTTTCAATCGCGGTCGTTTCAAAGATAGCTTTGGCCTGACAAATTGGCCCGAGATTGAGGGTGTTCAAGAGAGGAGTAAAAGGAAAGAGAGAAGGAGAAAGAGAAGAGAGTGATTTCGGGGCCATGGAGAAAGGGGGGCAAACAAGAGCGAACGACTATGATCTATAGATGACGAGGAGAAGCGAAACTGGGTCTGCGACCTGCTGTCCTCGCGTTTGCGACCGCATGCGATAACCGCGCGTATACCAAGGATCGAGCGCGTGCCTACACACTTTAACAGGGACAGGTGCATCGGCCTGAAAGCACGAAGGGAAAACTATTGATTTTCATTTTACCTTACCTACCTACCGAGCACACCACTGCCGAGAAGGAGATTACCCCCTTTCCTCACGTAGGGAGAGCCTACGTGAGAGACCTCCTTCCGCGAAAGCTGCAAAAGTTTTCTTCGTTTGGCACGGCCAGTACGGCCTGCATTTCGTACGGGAGACGATGCCCTTAGGTATCGGCCATTGTTGAACCATTTAAATGTAGAGCCTAACGTCCTGAATGTCGTAAAATGTCAATTTTCTTTTCCAATTTTACGATTCGAGGAGAAATTTGAGAGAAGAACCACATTTTCGTCACTCTTTTCTTGGTCCATACAATTTGTCGACACAGGTACTGGCCCGATTCGACGTTATTGCCATTGGCTTTATCGCGAACTAAAGATCTTCTGTTCGCGACGCAAGCTCCAAGATCGTAATGCGCGTAGAATGATGCTGCGCGCTCGATCTGGAAACGCGGTACCATCGTAAAGGAGAGAAAACTTTCGAGTAAACGGGGAAAAATTGCAAAACGGAGGAGAAAGAAAAACGAGCGTGTGTGCGAGGAAAGGCACAAATGCTCGTGTCGCCTCAACGGATCATGCGTGTAATCGATAACTTAATTATATACGAGTTCACATTCGTGCGAGTCGCAAAACGACGAGTAAGCAACGAGCACGAGACGTGCGCATACACGTAGATATCTAAGTTTAAGTATCTATACGTACGATGGAATGTATTACGCGTCTTTGCGCTGCTACAGCAGCAACAGATGCTCCGCGCCATAATAGAGAAATAGAGTGGGTAGGCTCTCTAACAAATAAGAAACAATAAATCGCCGGAGAATTTTGTGAAAGTTCCACCCATTTTCACCCGTCCGCTTTTCAAGCGGAGAACCGTTCGAGGAAAGGAAATGTTTCAAAACAAAGTAAATAAATAAATAGGAAATAGGAAATACACCGTAAATATAACCTATGGAAAACTAGGAAGACTTATCATAAAAGGATTAAACAAAATAAAACTCACCGTTTCGGATCGAATAGTCCCACTCGTTCTTGGAACCCATCGCGGACGACAGGGACGGTATCGGATGTATCGGAAATTAAGATCCGCGTAGTTGAGATCCGAGTACAACTTGCTCCCGCTCGTTTTGTCGATTTACACTGTTCTTTTGCTAGATCGAACGCGCCACCTTCGCCTGCTCTCGCAATTTCCCAAGAAAATATCGCGTCTGGGTTGCGAATTTGAAAAGTGTTTAAGGACGAACGAGACTGATTCTACGAGAGGGCTCTACGACTAGAAAAGATATGCGAACGCGAAAACAATGAAAAATAATGAAGAGGATCGACGATTCTTTCTTGTCAACTTCGAGCAGGAGAAAAGACGGAGGAATCTTCTCGCTTCGCGATCGAATCGAAAGACCGGCGTGATACTTCGAGCGCGTTCGGTTCCTCTTCGTGCGCTTTCGTCCTGCTCACCAGAGTAACTTTTATTCTCCCTCTCTCTGTTCCGTCTCTGTCTGTCTCTGCTTCTGCCTCTGCCTCTTTGGGATGCCTTTCGATTCGTACCGACTCGCGACCGTGTCCACCGCTCGCACGAGAATTTCCACGAATGTAACGCCGGCCGGCGCGTCCCTATGGTTTATATCGCGCGCGGTCACGTGACCGACGCTAACTTCTCGGCGCATGCGCGACAAACCCTGTACACGTGCGACTTTACCCCCACTCTATTGGGACCAGTCCGCGCGCGGACGTACAACGTTTAAGATCGTCTTTCTTCGTCGTTCCTAAACATTTTTTACTAGTCATCGTCGAAGAAATTTTAATTTGAATATGAATTAATAGAATATGAATCGTGCGTATGATATCTAAGGAGTTACTAAATATCACGTTTAAAAAAACGTGAGAATTGTATCTTTAAACGTTGACACAAAGGTGTAAAGAGCATAGAAAATACGGCTCGACTCGACTCGTCTCATCTCGTAACACAGTGCGATAATTTACAACAACAAATTTCACGGTCTCGGTGCAAACATAGAGAACAGATGGTCTTGGTACAGATGTTGCTTTCTGTTCGAACAAAAGAACGGCCAAAAGGGAACACTTTGAGGAAGTAATTCATTCAAGGAAGCACGCATCTTTCTTTTTATTAAACGGCGGGTAACATTTGTCACGATAACGTTATGTCATAGAACGTGCTTCGTAAACGTCATCGTTCTGCCTCCATTATACCAATAAAGTGAATCGGTCGCGTTTACGACTGTACCAATAAAAATTAATGAATTCTAGTAATTTCTATCGGAAAGCATCCGCAAATCTCCAGTTCTTTCGACTTTATTGAAATTTATCGTTAAAAGAAATATGAGATTTAAAGAAAAACTTGATTACCTTCTCTCGAACGTCCTCGGTTTTATCGATGAAAATTTACTTACCTGTGTCGGCTATATAATTAAAATAATCAAGTCATCCATCATAAATATAGTAGCAGACTTTGTGCAAGCATTGAATCTTCGTGAACAAACGATATCTCTCGTTGAAACGAAAAATTTATCGTTAACCTTATCGTTAAACGTTTTTCTTTTCTCTGAAAAGTAATATATAGGTAACCTGCATTTTCGAAAAATGTTCAAAGTCAGCAAGATGCTAAAACATGAAATTTATTCATTTGTGGCGACTGACGTAAACGACCGAACGTAGTCCATAGAAATTGCTAGCTCTGGTCTGCATTTCAATCCAAAATATGTACTATGTGCAACCGTGCGAATGCGAAATTGTATTCTAGCACCGACAGGGACGGTACCGACGCCTTACATAATCAAACAAATTCAAATATGTCGTATATTAAGCTATACCGCGTGAATAATCGAACAGCCGAATAATCAGATGATCGAACAGCGAAAAATAAGTTCGAAAAAGAAATTTTCGAAGAAAGTTAATCTCGTAAAAACATAACGTATTTGGATATTTAGATGAATACGACGCGAGAACTTACATTTTAACGATACAAAAAGAGATAAGTCGCGTCTATGTAAGTATATCCTCTAAACGTAGCCCGTTCAACTCTGGAAGCAACGATCGATCTTTTTCGCGTGACTCTCGTTGTCAGTCGTTCTATGTCGTTCTATCTCGTATTACGAATATACGTCTTTTTACGATCATCTTTATCATCACGATTTCCTCGATGTTAAAAGTTTTAACGCATCCTTCCACATGGAGATTGACTCGTACATCCACGGAAAGCTTCGACTCGAAACAAGTACAAAGGACGTATACGTCGTACCCTAAAATGGCTTTATTAACTCGTAACCTTACACGTGTTTAATATGTAGTACTTGCCACAGATATATTCCGTAAATGTATATCATTGTTTCAATATTCATCCATTCATCCTCGACGACCAACGTGCTGGACTACGTACGTAGGGGTTTGCAGTAATCATGGCGAGGCATCCATTAAAATCTATTTGCAATTTTCCCCACATGTCAAAAATTCAATTTTTACCTTCGCGTTTTACATAGTATACAAAAGTGACTCGTCTTTTAATCCTTTTTTTGTTTTCCCTCGCGAAAAATACGCCGACAATGACGTTTACTTTAGAGATAAAAATACCGTTAAACTTCCGATCAGTACTGCCGTCAACTATATATCTATTTACACACACACGCACACGCACATACGTGTATACATACATACATATATATATATGTATATATATGTATATATATATATAGATACACACACACACACAGACATATTTATAATTATGCAAATCATACGGACGATACGATACTTAGTGTCAACTCTTTCTCTTCTCCCTTCCTCCTTTAAATGGTAATTTTCCATAAACTTAGGGCATTCGATCTATCGATCGATCGACTCTCTTATTTTTCAGGAAAAAAAATTCAAATCCGAAACTTAGGATGAAATCTCTGTTTCGGCTATTTCGTATCGCCTCTTTTCACTTGCTTTCTCACCCATTTCCGTATTCTTTATACAATTATAAAATATTTTCAAGATACACTCGCAGGCCAGGAATAAAGTCCGAGCACTTCTTGATGCGTCCCCATCTTAAGAGGACTCTTTCAACGAATTTGTCGTATCTTTAAATCGCATCGTCTCTTGTCACATAAATATCGTACACGACTATCATACATAATCTTCATTTTCACGGTAACACGATGGAGCGCTTAAAGAAGACGCGCGAGCGATGATATGAAAAGAGCTTGTTTATCGCAGGTCGCGAAGAGATAAGTTCGCTAAAGCGCCTATCGAGACTGGATTCGAAGACGTTTTACTTTTTCTTCATTATCTGATTACATACGAGAAAAAAAAAATATATATATATATATACTTACATACTGCACCTTCACTTAAATCCTAATTCATAAAAATGTGTCCGACACTTAAGCTTTGTTAAGTAATGATTTATCTGTTATAAAAATTACTGTACAATCGTACAATAAAGAAAGAAGAAAAAAAAAAACGAAAAAAAGAAAAACATGCTACTTACGATTTTTTACCGAACTAATGCATGCCCCTGTGACTACGCTTTTGGAAAAGTTTATCTGCGATAAACAAGAGACAATGAGAAGGATTCAATCATCATGTTATAGACAATAAACTCTCAAAAAGAGTTTACAGAGACGCGAATTAATAGATAATATATATTAAAGTAATTTTTAGCTTGCATACGAAACATCCGTCTGCTATGTTACATACAATTGTTATAACCATTCACACGATTTTCATAGGAGTTTCACCTCAAATTTGCGGTTTCGTCGATCGTCCGCCGACAGTAACTTGGACGAATAAAAAACGAAGCCTCCAAACTTGAGGTTGCACCGATACTTTTCTTTCTTTCTTTCTTTTTTTCTTTTTTCTTTTTTTCTTTTTTTTTTTTTTTTTTTTTTTTTTAATCGTTTCTTACATTTCCTTTTCAAAAATATCAGGAAAAAGTATCGAGGTATCGAAGAAACGGCTGTATGTGTTAGACATTTTACCCGTGTATCGTGTCCCCGCACTCCTTTTCTCATAGCAGGAACACGCAAATTATTAGCGTTGGCGTTTAGCGACACGCTAAAAAATTACAAAAATGATTATAAAACGAACGTGTCCTTGCGCAAGTCGTGCCGAACACGTTCCGTTACGATTGTGATTTCGTCTCGTTTTTTCTCTTTTCTTCTCTTTTTTTGTTTTTCATTTTTTGTTTTTCTTGTTCTTTTTCCTTTTTTTTTTGTGTGTGTGTGTCAACTATTTTAATCTCATTCCCATTTGTTAAATATTAATTATTTTTGGCTTGGTAACTATGTAAAAATCTAAATTAAATAGGTTTATTATTATTTGTGTACGAATGTGTTGGTATTTGGATCAAGGTTAAACGTGGTCATTAACGTTGATCTAAATCCCTTATCAAAGTAATTATAATAGAATTTGGCGAAATCAAAGGACAAAGTTAATCTTGCGTCCGGCGACGATCGTACGATTTGTACGTGCAAAACGTCGTTGCCACGAGTTGTGCGTGAAAAGAAGAAAAAGTAGGACCGCGATGCGTAATTGCAATTTTACACATAAAGAAGAACGTAAATGCTATGACGCTTGTCTGGCAGTATTTAAATATCATCGCTCTAAATACCCCACAGACTGATGTCTATCGAACAGCAAATAGGTATAATATACATATTTATATTTTTATATGTATATATATATATATATGTATATGTATCGTATATATTATCATCATTTCTTTCTTTAGTCTGCATGGCCTACGGTGCCAATGGAAGCATTTTGCTGTCACTTTGCAATGGCATTGCACGAACCAATATTTAAAAATCCCGCGTCAAGAAGTTGTCGGTTTCTCTTTATGGGAGACAATTACTTATGAAAACGATGATGATCCCGCGATAAGCGCCAGTTTGATTTCATCTTAAAGATATAAATGTTAAGTAGTCTTCCGTCTTACTCGCAGTGTAGGTTTGCAATAATTTGTTCAAGTCGCACAGTAAATAATCCAAACGAAATTCAACGTTCGAGATGTAAGAAAAATTTGTCGGTCAATTAATAAACTGACGCCCCTGAATCACCGGTGGTTGTACGTCGTTACAGTACTTTTTTGGCAGTGTTATACGTTGTATGTACGATTAAAAGAGTTTCGTTCAAGTTCTTGATACTTCTTGAAGAAGCTTAATTCTCAAGGTATCGATAGGTCGTAGAACCAACACGCGTAAATACGTGATGCATTCGCACGCTTATTGCTTAAAAAATGGCACTGATTACTGAAACACGAAAGTCGTTGACTGTCCAGAGCATTATTTCAAATAGAATACCTTGTCATAGATCCTATCACCGTTGTTGGTTCTACAATGATCTAAACTAAATTTACTCGTTCAATCGGAGCAATAAGAATCCTTCTCTACAGTTTGAATTCGTTACGAAAGGCAACGCGTGATTTGTATTCCATACTCCTTAAAAAATAGTTATCGATAAATGAAATACAATAAAAGAATCAATGAAACGAAATGTGTTAATAAAAAGTTATGAGAGGTTTTTCTCTTAACATTCCCGCAAACGTACGGCCAACTTATTTTCTTAGTAACAATCCATATTTGTCCGTTGTATAAACGTAATAAGTAAAAACGTGCAATTACAGACTTCTCGCAAAGAAATCTTTCGGTTCGTTATGTGATACTCCGTGCAAGAAAACTAAAAGTTCAGTGATCGCTGTAAACGTTTAGAGCCCCGTAATTTTCAACGTTCCCGCCGAACTGAGATTTCTTGTAAGAATCCTTTTGCTTTTGCACGTGTATCGGTGATGCATCTCCGAGCATAGCTAGCATATATTTGCGCGTAGGCGAGTGCACTGCATTTTGTTAGGGAGGCACGTATGGGGGCGGTTTTCTGTACGTCGGCGTGGGCTTTGGACGATTTTGCCGATTTGTATCACGATTCGTCGCAAACGGCGGCGGCGGCTGGTAAGGTTCCTCGGAATTTTCTTTCGGTAACATTGGCACGTCCGCGCCGTCCTCGCTCTTTTGATATTCAGGAGGTGGAAGCGGTGGTTTCTCTTCCTTCAGGATAACCGGCGACTTATTGCCTGAAAGGGCAAAACCAATTTGCATCACAAGTTCGAGTACGAACGAACCGATCGGTTAATGGCAAAATTAATCGAGAAGATCGTCTTGCAACGATATGACAGAAATTTATAGAGTTTTTATAATGGCTGTACCTGGATCTGGTTTCTCATCGAGCTCGTCTTGAAATATCACGGGTATTCCCTTGCTACGAAAACTCTGTCGCTCGTCGTCCTGCTCGCTAACGCTCATTTTCCCGCTGCGTCTACGTTTGTAGAGTACGCAGGCGATGACGCCGGCGAAAATGAGCATGGCTGCTATTATAATAGCTGGCAGAACGAACGTTATTAGATAATCATCGTGAAACGCTCCGATCGAGGTGGAATCGTCGATGGGTGGTACGTGACTATCTGGAGGAACGCCCGTCAATTCACCGCGACATATTCCCATTGGGATTACTGTGATTTGTTTCACTGGGAACTTCAGACCCATCACGTCTAAAACCTCGTCGGTGACCGATCGTCTATCGTTGTCACTCTTAACCAGTACCGCTCGTAATCTATTTACTTCTTTGTGAGCACAATAAGCCGTTGGTAATGTTTTGTTATGCCACGTGATGACAGTACTACCGTTCGAAATGCTGTGTAAAGAAATAGCGCTCGTGTCACGATCGTGGTACAAGTCACGCAATTTTTCAACAAAATTGCGTTTTTGCATGGCTGAATGTGCGAACGATTCGTACGGTATATCCAAAGTCATCGAAAATTCAACCGTATGCGTCATAGGCGGGGCCGGATGTACAACGACTACTAAACCGTCCGTAGCACTTGCGCCTGCAATTAAAACGTTCACATACGTACATGTGTGCGCGCGTATGAGTTAACAATCCTTTTCGGTAGACATGATTACCTTCTCTATCCGTCACGACCAATTGATATTCTTTTCGACCTACGTCATTTTGCAAAGGCACGCCATAAAATTCTTGATTTTTATTATCAAACTGTAACCATTCATGGGGCGGGATAGGAGTACGTTCAATCGTCAAAAGAGACATTTTCATGTTGCGAGAGGATCCATCCTCTGAATCAAAGAAGGTGTCCTGAGGATAATAGAAATATTATCGATAAATCGCAATCGAGTTATAACGTAATTAAAACGGTCGTTCTATCAAGATTTATTCAAAAACAAGATGATATGTACCTCTGGAACTTTGAATACGAGCAACTCTCCAACAGTGGCATTTACGTGATCCACTTGATTTCTTGGAACAGGAGGGAAATTTACTTTGGGTTCTTCGGTATGAACTTTAGGTATTCCCGATTGATTCATATCCTCGCATTGTCCGATTCCTTGGAAAACGACACGCTTCACCCTTAATTCAGGTGCCAAAGCTGCTCTCAATAAAGGACTAGGATCACCGTCCTTATCGATCAAAATCTGTTTAGAAAGAACGTTTACGATGCAGAACATTCGTGTAAGATCTTTTTTAAATACCTGTTACGTTTTCTATAAATTTCTTATACGTACGCGTAATAGTTCATTTATATGATCCTTGGGACATTCGCTACTACGAGGGAAGGTATCGTTCATCCAAGTAAAGATAGCTTGATCGTGATCGATGTCGATAGCTCGTACCGTAATATAATATGGATCCGCATCACCGTATAATTCGGCCAAACTTCCAATAACCTAGAACGAATCGTTACAAGTTGTATCGTTATTGAGTACGCATCGCGATTGGCAATGTTATACGTTATATCGTTAAATACCTGTAATTCCCAATCAACGTCGGTTGGGAAAAGATTACGTTTATCTATTTTTAGATAAATACTGAACTCATGGTTGACGATGCGACTCAATCTATGCTGTTGAACGTGAACATCCAATATGTCAGAGACGTTTAATCCACCACTGTCCGTGGCTACCAACTCGTAATTCCAAGTAGAAATATCATTTTCAAGGGGTCTGTAACGAACGAAATAATGAAATGCGAAGAGTAAGAAAGGAAAAGGAGTAAGAAAGAAGGAAACAATCAAAGAAAAAAGAACGATAAGAAATAAAATCGATGTACGATGATATATTCTACGCTTGTACTTACAATCCATAGACTTCTTGCGTACGGGGATTGAATTGAAGCCAATTAGTACTTTTGATCGGTACACCTTGCAAGTACAGACCTAATTTTAGATTTCTCGTATCCCCGTCTTCGGGATCGCTGAAGGTGTCAGGAGGTATAACGTAACTTAACGGTTTGCCAGCGATCACTCGAAGCTTCTTCAACCTTCTATCCTTTTTGGGTGGCAAATTGCTAACCGGAAGTTCAATATTTTCCGTCGTAGCCTGCGACGGTGGAATCGTAACGGTCGTAGTCGGCTGAGCCGTGGTAGTACTAGCGGTAGTAGTACTAGTAGTAACGCCAACGGTAGACGTACTCGTGGTCGTCCGTGTCGTATGTACCTCCGATGTCGTGTTAGATGTAGATACCGTAGCAGCTTGTGTGGGCGGAATAGTTGTGTGGGCACTTGTAGTGCCAACAGTAGTAGATGACGCAATTGGGGTCATTGTAGGTTGACGCGTTGCAGGTACCGTCGTTCCATATGTTGCCTAAATAGAAACCGAACAAATGTGAGTAAGAGGGGAGATACAAATGTAAATATACATTTCCTCGATAAGGAAACGATAAAAACTCGAGTCTTTTATGTAATATTCGAGACTATCTTACACCTGACGACCTAATGCGAGTAAGCGGGAAATTTGTGAATATTCGATGCGGACAAGGTAATCGAAATAGGAGCAAAATGAACTATCATACAAATGAAAAGCACAAAGCATAGAAGCATTACCTCTTCGAACGTAACGTTAGCAAAAACAGTGGTAGCTTCTGTTTCTGCTTTTCCAGTAGCGCTGGTCGAAGCAGCTGTTGTGCTAAATTGAAGCGTAGTAATCGATGGTAGAGTGGTAGTGATTTCGGGAGAAATTGTGGGTAACAGAGTAACAGATTCCATGTCCACGCGTTGAGTATTATCTTCGCTGTCTTCCACGATATCCACCTTGGTAGATTCTGTTGACGGAACAACGGTGGTCGAAGTGGTAGCTGCTGTTGTATCTGCTATTGTGCTTGTCGTAGTCATGCTACTTGTAGTAGTAGTAGTACTAGTAGTAGTAGTAGTAGTAGTAGTAGTAGTAGGAGTAGTAGTAGTAGTAGTAGTAGTAGTAGTAGTAGTAGTAGGAGTAGTAGTACTCGTGGGCATTGTCGTAGCTTGAGTCGTTGTGGTTGAAGTTGTCGTAGTTGGCATGGTTGTAGTGGTTGTAGTTGATGATGACGGTGTAAATTGGGTGGTTGTTGTCTGCGAAATCGTTAGTAGATGCGATGTAAGGCACGAAAAACTTTGTTAGTTACATTAGAGGGAGAGCGCGAAGGTGTATGGCAGAATACTTTTGATCTCTTGTATCCAGATTCGTCGCAAGATAGAGCAATACGCTGTATGGAGTTTTAATTATTGACCTACATCGTCAGAGTGTATCTATCGAGATAGCTTAGCTACTGTACTGCGCGAATACTGCAAAATATTTTCGACTATCCTAGAGGACGTACGAAATACATTTTTAAGCACGGTGACCCCTTGAAGCAATGGCACAGCAAATGAGCGTAGACAAAGGAGTAACGATTTCGATAAAAGCCGAATGTAGCGACACATTGTCAACAAGTTTTTTTTTTCTTTTTTATATATATGTATATATATATATATATATATTCTTCTTTCGGGAAAATATACTTACGGTCAATAGACCACTGAACGAAGCGTTGGCAGCGTTTGATTCAGCAGTACGTGGATTTGTAGATGGAACGATTTCTCGTTCGTCAACCTCTTCGTTCTGCTAAAAAGGGAAACATTAAAATGTTTATTCGATTAAAAATTTGTTTTAACGATGTCGGAAAGATAGATAGGCTATTAATTGTTTCGTACGCCCAAATCTAATGTTTCTTCTCCATGATGATGTCTATGTGGATGTTCCAACCATTCGGTGTTTCCTCTCGAGTTGACGTTGGGCACGTAAGATGGTTGCAACGGTGGTTCCGTGATCGCTTCGTTATCGTCGCCACCGTCTTCGTCCTCGCCATATTCATCGTCGTCGTAATCGTAACCCTCGTATTCGTCGGCATCGAAATCACCAGATCCAACTTCTCTACGGTTTCTAGATAGAGAGGTCGAGTCAGTCTTTACACGCCATAATAGTACAGGAAGTTGAAGAACCTCCGCTAGTGTCCCATCTTTCGCCTGATCTCGCAGCTGCTTGACTAAATCCGTCTGATGCCTCCATAAGTGACCGTCGCAGCCAACCTGCGCCAAAAATCTCTTTATTTATAGTCCTTTTATATATACATTTATTTATCTGTTTATATATATATATATATATAGATAGATAGATAAAAAATACTACAAGTAACAATAATCATTTACAAACTTTACCTGCCATTGGATAGTCGTTAGATGTCTTTCGGTGCGGTATTTAACATTCCCAGGCCCGGTAAAAATAACTAGAGAATCAGGATTCGAGTTTTCCTTTCCACTTTGCGGGTGCATAGAGAATGCGCTCTAAAAACAAGAAGGTAAAGTTACACGTACGTATAACCTATGCGTATATATGTATGTATACGTTATATCAGAAGATAAACGTTGAAACAAGAATACTAACGGTGTGGAGTCCCAAAAATCCAGCGAGATTCTCGATCGCATTTACTTTAACGGACGGTGTGAGATTCTCGAATTTGACATCCAGAAAAATCGTTAACAGCGTCTGGTCTTCTCCTTCTTTACAGTGACTCTAAAATACAAGTAATCGTTTTAATATTCTCGCATCGTAAGCCTTTCGTTTATACGACCCTTGCAAATGAAACCTGAAGAATTAGGGTCGTTGGACACTTGGAAGTTTACTCGTACGTTGGTGACGCATAACGATATCAATTGGCATCAATCAGTTACCGTCTACGAAACTAATTTCTTTATGAGATTTAAATATAGCAATATCTCGCATCGAAACGACGAGAAGGACCTTTTAGAGCGATAACGTCAACATTCGATATATCATATATATTATAATGGCTTTTCGAACTTAAATAATTTAATACGTATTTACATAGTTTTCCTTTCAAGTAATTATCTTTTTAATCTATACGTATGAAGAACGATGAAAAACGTAACGCGATAACTTTGCTAATTAAAATTGCTAGTTAAAAAGTCATTTCATTTGGTACGCATAATTTATTTATTGAGATTATAAATCGGACGGAGCGATATCGACAGGTGCTTCTTTTAATTGCAAATCGATAAATAAGCAAAAATAGTTAAAATAAAAAAACAAAGATAATCAAGCTGTACGATTCAGTTGACGTCGCTCTAGATTTAACGACGGCATTAATTTTAACGATCGAACGAAATCGAATTATTATACCGACCAAATTCGTCTTAAAAGCATATCATTCATTTTATCTTTCGTTCGGCTTCGAAACTTGACCTAGAAACTCACGATAGGTACCTGTTGTGCGAGCTGGACGTAAAACGCTTGAAACGTTGCCAAGAAAATGTTTTCTTCTCAACCCAAAGGCAACCACGTGGAGTGCTCGACACATTAACAAAATCGGGAAAGATTGAGAGAACGTGCGAAAAATCTCTTTGTTTTCTACGAGATATGTTTAATTACGCAGCCTACATTTTTTTCACGATATATGTATATCGACGTTTCTTTAACGATTTATCTCTTTAGATTGCAAACTGAATGGCAAACTAATTTTACCTTGCCGTCTTTATGCTTGACTTCCTCTCGTTTCTCCGGAACTACATGCACGAAGAAAGCATCTTTGGCGTTGTCACCGTGTTTTCCAATAGCCTTGACGATTAAATGATGATTACCAACATCCTTCTTCGATGGGACACCAAGAAGAGTCGAAGCAGCATCGTCCCAGTACAACCAACGGGACAGGTTTTGTCCATTTGCCTCGTGTATCTGAATCGTGATGAATTCGATTCGATATCTCTTTACCAGAGTGAAATCGAAGATTTCAAGGGACAAGGATCGCAAATTGGATGGCAAACAGGACTCGTTCGGATTGTTGGCTGTTCTCCCGTAAAGAGGGAGAGGACAAGAGAGGGGGAGGGAGAGAGAGAGAGAGAGAGAGAGAGAGAGATAACGAACGGTTGAGCGAGTAAGTAAACTTTTGACGTTGAAACGACACCCCGAATCGGTGCTCGAGAATTTGGCACTTATCCAGGTATATAAAAGGGAGAAAGAAAGATACCTGTGCGAGTAAGGTGACGCGAGTCACTCACCTCGTAACGATCCACGCTGCCACCGAAAGCTTGTCTCGTGATCCTTAACTTGAAAACATGACCCACTGGAACGATGACATCCGGTATATCCCATAATCTCTCGACTCGATGATGTCTCTTTGTATCTTTCACCAATCTTCGATCGTGTCCCACGGTTCTACTACGATCGATGATATGTCTCTCGATCGATGGTGTACTGCTGCTTTCCTCACCGATGTCATCAAAGACCAGGTCGTCCTCTTGCAAGTTAAATCCCAGCACTAGAGGCAGGAGGAGCAGGTACGTCAGGATATGAGGCTTCTTCATTTTTAGGGGAGAATCTTCAGGCTCGCTTGTATCATACCATACTGCTACACCTGCAAATTTTATCGTAGGAGTTAATACGATATAGAAATAATTCAAGAAAAAAATAAATAATTTTAAAAACAGCATTGAGAAGCAATATGATCGTCGACCGAGTCAATTATTTTATCGAAATACTACATTTATTATCGCATCGTTGTGTCGATAAAAACAGCTTCGACATTTTCTATCAGTGCTTCATTCATTCAATATTAATTGTATTGAAACGGAATGATAGTATCGGCGTACGATGCTCTTATGAAAAACTTTGAACAATTACGAGAACAAACCGACTCTTTCTCTCTCTCTCTCTCTCTCTCTCTCTCTCTCTCTCTCTGGTTGCAGTTTTTCTAGGACGTGATCGATGAGAGCTAGAAGAGAGATTGGATTGAGAATGAATCGTTGGCTGATTCAAACGAGGGTTCGTTTCGACGAGCCGAGAAGAACGTGAATGTAAGAGAACGATCGACAAATTACGATAGCACCAACGATAGCACCAACGACAGCACATTGAGAAGAAGGAAAATTGATTCGGGAAATAAATCTTTGAAAAAAATCGATCGTTTTTTCTTGACGCTTGGCAAGATCCGTTATGATGCTCGGTCGTAAGTAGAATAATGGCATTTAATTTCTTCGTCAAAAGCACGAACTTTAAACTACAAGTGCGTAACGATATACAGCATTACGTTTTCGGTTAGGAATGTCGAGCATCGTTCTGTACGAGGCACTTATACGCATGCACGTGTTCGAGTACATCATCGTATTCTTCCTATAAGAACGAACAAGTCTTTATGCGGGTGGAATATCGAAGAGGATGATGTCATTGGACGCGTTGGTCCGGCTTCCGAGTAAAATGATATATAAACATTGTCCGCTCGGTGAATAAAATTCGTAATATACCGGATGATAAATGTAGATAGATAACGATACATGGAACGAGATAAAAGACACTTGGGTGATTCCTAAGCATCTAAAAATATGCGTTTAACGCATATTATTTATTTTTTATAAATATTCATTAACAAATGGACTCGAAAGATTTATCTTTCGAATGATATTTAATACGGTCTGTAATACGCTTATCGATGTTCCAGCGTTTCCGTGACTTAGTGCAAATAAATGAAAATTTTTATTTAACATTCCACCGAAACATTCGTTGACTGTTAAGGATCAACGCAACACGTGGCGAGTACAAGCTGTGACTATCGTTCTTCTCGTGAGGCTACGCGAATAGAATGTAGAATTGGTCGGATGTCTCTCAGACTTGGAGGCGCCGAACGGAAGTGTTGGCTGTGAGGCTTACACGATCGATAATGTACTATGAACGGGATCGATAAGACCAAAAGCATTTTGTCCTTGTACAATGTTTCTTATATCGCCTACTCGTATCTATGATTTTCTATACAGAGACCCGTGCGACTTCCGTTCTAAGAGTTCGCACAGCTGGAATCCGGAACGTTCTTGATATGTTTATCGACCGTGTTTCAGACTGTCCCCATCTTTCGTTGCAATTACGTACATCACTTTGCATCGATTTTCTTTAATATTTATGATAGCATTTCACGGATGAACGATAGCCAACGATAGTTGTTCGTGAAAGTTTTTTTTTTTATTATTATCGTGACAAACGATCAGATATCTGCACTCGGTTTTCTATCCAACAGTTCGATCTAGTTCTAATGGTGTTACATAAATTGAAAATGTTCGTTCGAATCTAAATAAGGGTCGATCGCGTGGTAACACGTTGCAAAATGTGAAAATGTACATCAGCGTTATCCTATTTTACGAATAAATGCAATCGATACGAAAAAAGTAGCCAACGTTGATTTTATTCATGTCTCAATGAAAAAGAAGGTGTACCTGAGCAAAAGTAGAAAAAAAAGAAAGAAAGAAAAACAAGATGGTTCGCGTATCGAATTAGAAATCATACGACCATTCTGCAAAGAGTGCTTGACCCACGTCGCAATAACGATGGCTATGGACGATCTGTCCGTCCATCATCCATCAATCTGTCTGTCCATCCATTCGCGACCGTCGTAATTGACGTTATGCTATGTCAAACTTGGTGTAAACTTGGCGCGATCGGTGTGCACGTGCGGCTGATCAAGCGTAATTAAATTTGACATACGATCGTTGAAAACCCGATCCTCGAAGGAATCGTTCTTAGATCGCTTTGCAACACACTCGCATAGACAACACGCTTTGCGATACGTATGTAGACACCTTCGAATCTCTCGATTTTTCCTATAAGATTTCATAGAAAGCCGTATTAAGTTCTCGATCATTGATGTAAATCGAAAGAAACGTTGTAGCGAATGTAAATCTTAAAAAATATTGATAATCGACGAATAAGAAAAGAAAGGATTAATTACATAGAAAAAAATAATAATCATGCTCGACGATAAAGACCGACGATTATTCGAGGTAAATAAAAGAGCAAATAAAAGAAATCGCATTGGTTCGATTTATAATGAAATATTTCGAAGGAAATCGGAAACTGGAAAAAAATTGCAAAGCTTTTCGCATTCGCAACCGCAAACTAATATCCCGCGCAAGGCAAACATTAGGATATTTACCAACGGTTCGATTTTTCCACTCTCACGTCCCAACGCAAATTCGTTATTTCCCCAACAATCGTTGGTTCTTTCTCTCTATCTCTCTTGATCATTCATACATCCTACTCGTTAATACCTATAGCAGATATAGAATAGAAATAGATTTGATTCGCGAACACGATTCGAGCTCGATGCTTGAAAAATAAACGACGATTTGTCATTCGCCGAGAACCGAATGAAAATTTTTGAATAGACAATGACGAGGACCAAATTTTTGGTAAAATTCATCAAATATTTTATTATCGTTTTTTCTAAATCATTTCTATATCAATACGTGATATTTGATAAATTATCTATTCAGAGAGAGGGAAAAGTGGACGTTTCTCGATGAGATTCGAGGTGAATTAACGTGCATTTGATCGTAGCGGACTGCGTAACGATTTGCATGACACCCATCAAAAACCATTATATGGGATATGTTAGAGCACTTTCCGACGTTTCCGAGGATTTAATGACGCCATGGACTCGTACTTTTTTTTATTTATAAAATGTAGAGATAACTATATTTCGAGATCATAAATCCAAATTTGACGACCCCTGACGCGTAATCAATCCAGCGTAGAATTCAACCAGTAACTCGAGCTTATGAGTCTAACCTATCCTTTCTCTTTGGCTTAGAACGGACTAGCTTTAACGCGGATGCATTTTTCAAAAGGTATCGGAACGCATTGCATTCCGATCGAATTGAAATCCGGATGTCGAAGAATAATAAAGAATAAAAAAGAAAACGAGTGCTTCGTCGTTCGTTCGTTCGTTCGTTCGTCCGTTCGTTCATTCATTCATTCGGTTTAATCGCACATATCGAACGCACAAAGCAGCCTTGTACTCGAACGTGAATCCAAAGACCGTTCGAAAGGAAAAAAGGTCTGAGATTTCACGCTGACAGTTATTTCTGAAGTTATAAACAGTGACGTCAGCCTTGTGATATCAAATCGAGACGAATGAATGTTTAAAAGGAACCTCCAGGCGTTGCAAGCATCGTTTCTTCTTTAAGATCTAAATTTAAATTGATCTTAACGCGTTCCGCGGCCGCCCTTTTAAATCTTTGGGTTTTCATTCACGAGAACGAATAATTTACAATTCCGTACTACCGATTTGAAAAATTCAGGCGCAAACCTGAAAGGATCTTAACGCGGAACGGAAAATGTTTCTCTCGCGGAAATGCAAACGTTAGAAGAATTCGACGGACGGTTTTCGTTGGATCGTCCGAAGGAAAATGCGATCCAGGTTGCAACGATACACACATACACACGCGTTCCAAGTTGACGGCCTGTTCCGATATTGATCGAACCCTCTGCTGTATCGGCTTAACCGAGCTTTATACCTAGAAACTTAAGTAACCATTATCCTTTCCAACTTATATCTTCGATCAGTTTGAACGACATTCTTTTCGATAACGTTAAAAAGAGAAACGATCGTACTTCGGGAGAGAGTGACGGATCGAAAAGTACTAAAGTTCGACGAGAATTTTATTGCCACTCGTACTCTTTGCTTCTCGTCTAAAGTCCAACGATTGGAGTGGAAGGGAGAATGAGAGGTAGAGAAAGAGAGAGAGAGAGAGAGAGAGAGAGAGAGAGAGAGAGAGAGAGAGAGAGAGAGAAGAAGAAAGAAGAACGGTGTAGAATTCTGTACGCGGCAATGAACGGACTCGACGTGCTCGTAATTGGATCGAAATAATTAAACTGAAACTCACTGTGCCGATTGGCTTATGCAGTAACGATCGGCCTAATTATAGAGAACCTATATCATCTTGTATTTCCCTCAAGGAGTATCTATTTATCCAACGATTATTTGCGATAATTCTCGATAGTCAATACGCGTGGAAAGAGGAAAATCCTTATATATAGGTACCTACGTGCAAATTTACGATGGATTTAAATATACGTTTATATTTATTTTATTTTTATTCCCGCATTCGGTTGTATCATCGCGGTCTTTCATTTTCGAAAAGACTCGATCGATTTGCTTTCCCGCGATGCAAAGTATCGTTTCGTTTACGATATAAAGATTAACAAACAGGCCGCTTTGGTCTCATTCATTAGCCTTATATTATATCGAACAACGATTACGCGTTGTTAAAGCTAATGCTTAATCGATATTATCGCTTATGGGATATCGTAAAATAATAAATTTCTACGAGCAAGAAAAGGGTATTCCTTTTTCCGAGATAAAACGTTTCTCGTTTTCTTTCTTTCTTTCTTTCTTTCTTTCTTTCTTTCTTTCTTTCTTCCTTTCTTCCTTCCTTTCTTTATCGCATCAGTTTTACACGCCTTCGCGTACGAAATTTTCAAGTCTGCGGACGGCATTTAATGCTTCGTGCGCACGTGCTGTGTACACAAAGGAACATTTGCTTAGTCTTCTGGTCTAGCAGATGTTACCGCGAACGAGCTGTAAAAGCGTACCTAATGTCTAGCGAGATTCTTGCTGGAAAAAATTTATAATCCTCCTCGTACCGATAATCGTACGAGAATTCCATATACCAACCGTTTTTGTATTTTGATCTTATTTCTCTGAAAAATTAATTCGATTTAAAAATGCTCGCAAAAGGTATTATCAAGGAAATGTAAGAGAAAGATACACGATTCGTTTGGATTAAAGGATTATGTATTATATTTTTTACTTGGAAAAGATAATTGTCTTCGTTCCTAATGTTACGAGATTACTGTTCCCCCGCCACCAGCCTTTTCTTTTTTCGCAGCTGCAACGTCCTCGTAAGCTCGCCTTTTTCAGTTCACATAACTACGCGAATTCGTAGAAGCCCCCTAATCCGTGTGTGAGTGCTTCGTAGCCGGCTTTTGAGCACGACGCCACCACCTCTTTTCCCATTTTCCTCCAACACGGCAGTACATCATCCTATCCCGGAGAGAGAAGGGAAGTCATGGTTTCGCAAGAGAGAGAGAGAGAGAGAGAGAGAGAGAGAGAGGGAAAGAGAGAGAGAAAGTAAAAATAAGGTCAGGCGAGGGTCTGCATTAACAATGTCGGAAGATTTTTGACCTTGTTGCAGGTGGTTACCGTTCCATCAGATATCGTTCTCCTGTGCGAAATTCCCAACGAGAAAGGAAGGAAAAAGCAAAGCTCGAAGACATTCTCTTGGGACCGAGGAAGGTCTCGACTAAGCGCCATATATCTCCGAAGGCTAGAGACAAAAGTTTACTTTCCCTATACACATATCACCTCCTCGTTCTTTCTTTCTCGTTACTCTTCGAGAATACGATTTTAGATTGAACTTTTCATTCGGTCTTACCTTCCCAAGTGATTCATCCAAAGTAGAACTGTCTAGAGCTGTCTAGAGCTATCTAGAGCTGTCTTTTATAAACGCGTGACTACCGTGTCAACCTTTTTACATCGTTCTTACATCGTTATGTTATATATTTCTAATTATGATGCACAAAAGAATCAGAGAGAGAGAGAGAGAGATAGAGAGAGGGAGGAAGGGGTGAGAGAGAGTACGTTTATGAACGAACATTAGAGTATTAAGATGCGAGCGTATTGGAGATGAATACGTGTAACGAATTTGACGATCAGGACCGGTAAAGAAGTCGTAAGGAAGAAAAGAGAGTGAATCGGTAATGAGGCTGTTGCAAGCAGGACGTGAAAGCGAACAGTTGTTCGAGAAAAGTAAGACGAACGTGCATAGGCATTGTTTCCTAAAGATAAAACGATCCGGTAATCTCAGAGTAATTTGAAAGTTCCTTGAAACTTTCTGCTAATGTTATTTATAAGGGTTTCTATTCTTATCGATAAAAATATCCTTCGTATAGATATATATCCCTACAATTTTATTAATTTATATCGTAATGCAATCAATAAACGGTACAAATATTTAACGTGAAATCTAGAAACCCCCAGTAGCAATGAGAACGCGTAAAATCATTGTAAATTTAATCGTCATTTTATCGGCTTACATATTTAAAGGTATACATATATGGTTAAAACGCAGAGATGGAACGTCTCACTCTATTTCTCTCTCTCTCTCTCTCTCTCTCTCTCTCTCTCTCTCTCTCTCTCTCTCTCTCTCTCTCTCTCTCTCCCACTTTGGCACTGGTCCGTTTTGATGTTTCCCATTGGGTACAGGACGAAATGAAATCACGAGAGGATTTAATAAAGCCCAGGCATATTTAGTCGGTACACAAAGTTTTACTTGCTCGTCTCTAGGGGGAATGAAATTCTCCTAGGTCTTCCACTCACTTAGCATAAAGTTTAACGTAGTAGAGAACGGTGAGTAGTATCGTCCTTCCAAACAATGAAAAACGGTTGAAAAGTTTTGAATAGCGCGCGCGTACAAGAGAGAGAGAAAGAGAGAGAAGCAAAGGTTGTTTTTCATCTCTTCAAAGCGATCTTTCTAAGCACATACTGAACCGGTCGTAAAATTACAGAGGATTAAATATACCATTCATTTTTGTATCACTACGATTAAATAAAATATCATAATGATAGTCGAGAGGACGTAAAATAAATGCGCGCTATTGTCGAAAGAGTCGCATTTCAAACTTTTCCACTAGCCGCGGATGAAACGAATTTTAAGTGTTGAAATATATCATAAAACCGAGTGAACTGGATTTAACAAGAGAGACAGAGAAAGAGAGAGGAGGGAGAGGGGGAGAGAGAAAGAGAAAGAGAGACGAAGCTCGTATCTTTAATGATGTAATACGAAAGGAAAATAATTTTTTTTCTCGTTCTTCACGAAAAACGTTCGAAAACGTGACGAGAGATAAAAGAAACTTGCAAAGAGTATCAAAGAAGCATCGGCGGAAATTCGTATTGCTCTTATTTAAAACGGGAGCTAAGGGATCTCCTAAAAAGAAAACCAAAGAGAATACATACATCTTCTGCGAGCAAGTATTTCTCTTTTTTTTTTTTTAAGTTATAAATATATAAAGAAAAGGATAAGAGGAGAGACCCTGGTGACATCGTGAAATTTACAGTTTAAAAAAGGAGATTTTCAATAAGGTTTTCAGCATTTTTAAAGTTTAAAGCCATAGAAAAAAAATTCAGGGTATTCGATTTATTCTCGTAAAAGCAAAGAAAAGCGCTTATGGTCGTTTAAAAGCAACCACGCGGAAATCTCTACCATGTAATTCATATTTTCTAAAGCTACGAACACGACGATTATCTTTTAATCTTTGCGATTTGCACGAACTAACATACAGTACGGACCTTATGTATACTCGACTGCTTAATATATCTAGATACGACACTAAATGCGACTAAGATGATATTTGTAAAAGCGCTCGCTCGTCGAAACATCGACGTAATTTTGTAATCACGCGAATGGTGAATTTCGTTGAACCCACTGATTACGTTGGATCTGTTAATAAAGAGATCGCGTGTTTTCGCGTAATCGCTCTCTAACCTATATATCGGCTGACCCCTATACGTGGAATTCTATATTTGTCGATAAACGTGGAAGGAAACTCTTCAGAGGTATTAAATAATTAAAAACCGAAATAACAACCGAATAATGCAAGTTTTCAAGAAAATAAAAGTTATCGGTTTAGTCACTAGTGATAGAACGTGAGAAAGTGAATTATCTGCTGAACCGTTTGCAATAATGAAAAAAACGAAATCGATGTCGCGCTGCTTTAATTTTCTCTTAAAATATCGTTCGAGGGGACAATATAATCGATCGAATAAATATACGATCTCTGGAAATATTAAAGGTATAATATTTTCCAAAAAATAATTCCAACAAAACCGTTTTTGACGATCGAACCGATCTTTCAGCATCGATGAATTTTTCTCACGAGGGACGTTGAGAGGACGTCTATATGTAAATCTAAAAACGCCGACAAGTATATCCTTGCCGACGGTCTATCGCCTACTCGACTGTATATATACACGTCTATGTAAGCACTTTGGTGTATATGTCTATATCAACGAATGGCGTTTGATGTACTTACATATGCACTCTCGTCGAGACGTCTAACGCCCAACTCTCCAAGGAGAGACGTACGTAACTTTGAAATACGTTTGAGTAAAACAAATTCATTCGAAGAAAATACAAATGAGATACGAACACGTTGCAAGCCTGGAATAAAATTCTCAAGAATAATCCCCGTCCACCTTCGCAGGTACCACCCTTCCAGCAATATCATAAATTAAGTCTGAGTTGAGTCTGGAAAATATTCGTGAGCGTGGATGTTGCCGAGAGTTATCGAAATCCGTATGAAAGTTTGAAAAGTTATTGCTCGAAATAAATATTTATGCGAGGCGGCAAAAAGGCGATTTTAAACGACAAGGCTTAAAAAGATCGACTTTGACGTGTCAAACTTGCTCTACCGCTTTCGAGTTGTAATCAAATATTATACGTTCGATTTTTTTACTTTTCCCTTTTTTTCTGTCGAAAAATACGTCAAAATGTTTCATAGTTACGTGTTTAGACGAAATCCATAAAAAAAGAAAAAAAAAGAGTAAACGTGCACGCAAAGAGACCAAGGGATATTGTCAGTGCACGTTTCGCGCATGTTAACCAGAAAAAAAAGGGTACAGCCGAGTATAAACACCATAAAATTTTCATATTTACAGCTAGTATTATTGTGAGTTATCGCTTAGCTCGTCAATATATCACGATCATGCGCAAGCATCGAACCGACAAATAAACCTTCCGGCGATAATACTCGCTGTTCGTTTGTTATTTTCAAAAAAAAAAAAAAAAGAAAAAAAGAAAAAAAAAGAAAGGTCTTGAACGATAACTCCTCTCCTATCAAATTCCATTACGTTATACGAATTGTGGTCTTACCACTGTATCTGCGTAGAAGAGAGAAAGAGAGCCGATCGACGAGGAGAAATATGTACTTATATACGAATAGATCGTCGCTCGTTTTTATAACGTCAAGCCACGAGCCCCCTGCTTGACTCCATAGAAATTCGCGAAACGAACGTGACAGCCTCCTTGATTTTGATTCATTTCGAATCAAAATATATAAGCACCTATGTATATACCTATACCGTATAGAAAAGTACTCGCTGTCAGTATAGAAATCCCTGCTTTTCCTATCCCTTTACTAGTCTCTCTCTCTCTCCCCCTCTCTCCCTCTTTCATTTCTTTCGATAAAAGCCTACCCTTGAGCCTTCGAAATTCTAAAACAATACCCTTTGAAGGCACGATTCGTGCCTTCCGGAAGGGTCTACCGCGACTGCTCGATATACGAGCGCTCTTCTCGAAATGCTTCGTTATTTTCACACCGCGTTAATTGACTTTCGAGACGACATCGCCTTTGTTCCATGTCTCTTGGGGTTCGAAAACGCGTGTGCTTCGTGTCGAAGTCGTCCAATAATTACACCCGACGTCGTACACCATAAAGTAGAGGGAATAATATCTTGTAGGTATAAGTACACGTATAAGCGTCGTTAATCTTCGCACAAAAAGTTTACGAAATGTTTTCATCGAAAGACTCGATACGAGTTAAAGCGAGAAGCGTGAATATCGGAAAATTTATGGTTTCGGCGGAGCTTCCTACTAGGTGACGTTCCTCGATCTACTCCTACAAAGAGCGTCACGGCTAAGCGATCAAAGCGAGCAATAATCGTTCGGGACACCAAGTGTTTTTCTTCTCGCTTCTCTCGGCAAATATTTTATAAAATAAACGCGTGACTGATTCCCGTTGGAAATATCTGTAGGAATTGAAATTACTTTCTCGTGACATTGTACACGTAACTACGTAAAATCGATGAACCGAACTCGGTCAATACGAATTAGAAGAAAACATATGTACGATTAAGTAAATATACATTAGAGTCATTCACAAGTTTCATCGTTCGGCCGTATTACGGCCGGGGTTAAATTATACAAATTAATATATTCCAGGCGCACCTCGTAGGGATATAAGCGGCTCGGAAATCGACGGGGACGTTTTTCACGCGGAATGTTTTTTAATGGGAAAAGTATCCGGCTGGATTATAACGACGGATTGTACGCCTTCGGCATATTACGATCGAGCGATCCGATCTTAGATCCGTCTTATACGACGCACGTATTACGAATGACCTTACTTCGTCAAATTAATCCGCTAAACTAATAGCAAAACGGAGGAGAATTTGGGTGTGCGGGCGCGCATTCTAAGCCTTCGGAAACTGGTTTCGAGATTAATCGCGTCGTGCAAGATATAGGTACAAAGAACCGAAATCATCCTACGTAGATATATACGTACGACGTAGGAAACTCGTTCGAGTTTAGATGGCGTAAAGTTTGATCGGGGTGCCGCTACCGAATCGTGGTAATCGCGATTCATCGATAAGCTCGAAAATACGATCCGTATTACTCGGCCGCAGCGTCGCGTTTTTCTTTGAGAGATCGTCTTAATAGCTATCTTGATTTACTTGAGTCATTCGGACGAAAGATATTCGATGTCGATATCGATCGTGTTCCAAATACGAATAAGTAATCCTACAAATAAATTCGTGACATCCCTAAGTACCCGTGTGTATCGTACCATGAAGGTGTACCTACTATGAAAGAAAGAAAGGAAACAGAAAAAGAAAGATACGCATGAAAGAAACTCTCTGCTTTCGTATTCTTCGTCATAGGTAATCAGACGGAGAGCTAGCAGCTCACGAGACCAACTGACAACTGCACACGCCGTTTAATTAACTCGCACTAACAAGTCGTCCCGACTAATTAAGCTTACTCTATAATTAACTATGCCCAAGTTTAATCGGCTTGCTCGGTTGTAAGGTACATCTTGATATATGAGCAACCATAGACCGTAACCGGTGGAGAACGTTAGCTTTGTAATAGAGGCAAAGAACTCTTACTGATTAGATGGATAGGACCGAATTACGTTGAGAAAAATCAAAGAATTGCTATATTTTATTCGGTTACGACTTTAATACGTAAGAGAAGGCATCGCGGAGGCGAAATGACGAAACAAGACGATAAAGATAACGCGAACGGACGAAGAAGAACGAAAGCGTTCGTGGTAAGAGTTTAACGTACGAAGTAAGTACGTACGTACGTTGCTTAGGTGGAGAAGCGTATCAAAGGAAAAGCCAGACATCGTTCTGCCCATGAACATAAACCACGGAGACGTAAAAACATAAAACGCGTTAAAGTTGGAGGACGGTACGCACAATAGATCCATTCAACGAGTCGACGCTGCGCCACTAAACGCTCCTTATCGCAATACGAAGAACAACCGTGCGCGATCACTCTCGCAATGAAAAAGTTTCAAACGAGCTCGATAACACCAAATCCTTGAAAATCTCAATGATTTCGATGTGTTGCAACATCAGGGACATTGAAATACCAGACTAGAAAAGTAGTGCGAGTGTTAAGTAACTCATAGTTTCTTTTTTTTTTGAAAATATGTATTGTAATCGTTATATTAAGTTCGTTCTTACGTAATCTCAGTTTACGGATTTTCAATATCTTTTTCTTCATCTCGAAAAGTTTAAGGAAATATTTAATATATTTCTTTCTATCGTTGAAACTTATTTTTTCCTGTAGAATGAAATTTCAGTAAGTACGGATTATCGAGGGATACGCGTGTTACAACAATCGAGCTAACGCGTACTCGATGAAACGTATTATCGATAATTACACAGCGAAGAGAACCGCTTAATCCGATAAATTTTCGTTCGAGTACGCCTCCTTTCCATCGCTCGTTATCATCGTATCGTTATTATCGGATTGCGAGCCAACGAAAATTCGAAAAGCATACGATCCGCGACGGTCGTCGGATCGTATTCGAAAAGGAACTCGGATACGAGATACGTCGATACGGTATCCTACGTATCTACGTGCAACATATCCCCGACCTACAGATCCTAGCTAGTGTCGTGCTATTAGCGTAATTACAGCGGCGCATAATTGCTGTTTGATCGAGCGAGCTACGACTAACCTTCCGGCCAACGAATTTTCCTTTAGCAAGCTTCCCTCGCTTTTTCTTTTACGCGAGTTTTATTAAACACGACGAGATTTCTTATAAATATTTCAAATTTATTCGAGCGAAAAAAAGACGATTACATGCCTTAGATCACTTTTCACTCTTTTATTCGGTTCCATTACGTTTTCGGTCATTTACGATGTTCTCGCGTACTTACACAGAGATACAGGATGAGAGATTTTAACGTTATTGCGAATTCTTCGTCGCGAGATGCAAAAGGATTTTCTAATTTGAGTTCGATGATGAAAAAAACGCGACGAGGAGTGGGACGAAGAAATGGTACGTGGGCGGTTCCGCATGTGTTGCGCTTTCTCGAAAGCTGTCACGAGGTGAAGAGAGAGAGAGAGAGAGAGAGAAAGAGAGAGAGGAAAAAATTGCGCCGGTCTTTTTCTCTGATGTCTGCAGTTGCAGTCAATTAAGGACGCTTCGCAGTATCGTCGTCGTCGTCGTCGTCGTCGTCGTCGTCGTCATCGTCCTCGTCTGATTTCTCTGTCCAGTTTCTGCATTCGATCGCAGTTTACTTTTTTTTTTATCCCGTACGATCGTTCGAGTATCGAATACGTTGCTTTCCATTTTGCGATCTACCAATAGAACATGAAAGTTGTTTTTCGAGACGAAGAAAAAGTCACGAATTTGCAAGAAGTGAAAAACAGGATATCCCTCAGCGGACACGACGTTTTGCGCGATACTTAGTCGAATTAGCTTTGCTGACAAAAAACAGTCGTTAGCTCGGACTTTTAACGAGGCACGAACACGAGCCACTACTCGAGACTCGAAGCTCCAACAAAGAGAGCTCGCGTTATTTCCGAATAGGTTTTCAGGATACGCGTTTTTCTCTTTTTCAACGTATTTATCTCATGGAAAACGTCGAACGCTTCCCGTTGAACGCTGTTATCGCGTTAGCTTCTTTAACTAATGCAAGCATCGCAAACAAGTTCCAGGTAGGAAATGGACGAACCATTTACCATATGGTGTATAGTAAAACGTAGAAATGTAACTACTGCTGCTAGACACAAGGAGAGATCATATTTACCGGAGAATTACAAAATTCTTAACGGCGTTATGTGTACCAACGCGAAACGTCCGCGATAAAGATAGAACTTGAGTCAAAAAGAACAAACCGAATCCTAAGATTCAAGTCCTTTACTCGTTACCTGCTAAGACGATGTACGCCGAGAGCTCTCTCTCTCTCTCTCTCTCTCTCTCTCTCTCTCCCTCTGTACAGGGCTAATTGATCAGCCACGAGTATCACGTTGCGCGCGCAGTGGTCGTCAAATTTACCCTTTTCCTCTCGACGGATTCGTCACATCTAGAATTATATCAATTTTGTCGAATAAAAAAGCACGTCGCAGACTAGCGCAATACTTTCTTTTCATAATACTTTTTGTTTTTTCTTTTTCTTAACTCTGAACTTGCCGAAGAAAATGAGCAATTTCGTCCATTTTCGTCGGATTTTACGATTCCGTATAGAGAAATTCAGAGCGTAGAGGGAAAGAGAAAATAAGTAAATATGGTGGCGTATCCATCTATTTAAGGATAGAACCGAGTTGATTCGAAGCGGAAAAGTTTAGACTCTGGAACGAGTCTCTCGCTACGCTCCTGATCGTTCGGCATCTCGTAAGAAGCATCGCCGCGACGTGTATATCCGTATACACGTGGGACGAAAGGATCGCGTAAAAGTGGGACGCGGTCGTCTTACGTGTTTGAAGAAGAGGACCATATATGCACCGACTACACAACCCTGCACGCTCGGAATACTCGCGAAGAAGAAAATCCGGTGAAATTTTCAGGGAAGTCGTACCGCTCCGGCATACCGGTCGTAGGAAGAAGCGTGACCTTCTTACCAAAAAATTACCAATAAAACGAAAATAATTCGGAAAGATATGAGAAAGATAATAAATAGGTAGAAGGAAAAGAAGGGAGGATGGCCGAAGAAAAACGAATCGAAGAAAAACTTTATTTCCTCTTTACGTTTTCCATCATGAAATAGAGAACCCCGATGGTGGGCTAGACGATAGTTTACCGCGGTGGAAGGATCGTGTTACAGAAGCCGTCGACCCAGCTCCGCGTATAAAAAAGCTTTCGCATGTGTGGGGAATAAAGCACGAACGCGAAGCATCGACGTCGAAACAAAGGGTTGGAAATGAGACAGAGATTGTCGATCGATCGATCGCCGACTAATTACGTAATTAACCTATACGCCTTTCCACCTATCACGCGACTCCTCGCTCGGATCAACTATGTGACACGTGCAACAAGTTCGCAATCAAATTTTTTTAACCTATTATGCATCGCGCTCTCGTCAAATATGACGATAAAAATATAATTAAATTAATACGTGCATATTAATCGACTCATGAAATACATTTTATCGCGTCTTTCATGATTTTCTATCCTAATTCCACCTTATGTCTAATGGTATTACTATGCCAAGAATTTAGGCCTAATTGGTAAATACGTACGAATGGCTGTTTCAAAGTTGCTCAATGCGCCACGTAACGACACAGTCTATACTCGTTAGTGCCTTATCTAGGTTGCTCCGAGAAGATACGCTCACAAATATGAATATTCCTTAGCCATGACAAAGAATGAATGAATCACTAGAACGCTTTCTATAGAAAAACCGCACGAGATAAATAATAGTGGCGGACTTTTGACTTTTTTCGACGTCTCATCGTTTCTTCGAACGAGACACGATTTATCAAAATGTAGTAATGGAGTAAAAGCGATAAAAACAAGTAAAACCTATCGGAATCTTTTCAAACTCGCTATCGACGCTTGCTAGCAAGAATTCGAATTAAAATCTTGACAATTTTCGATTCGATCTTTCATCTTTAGTCCGACTCGAGAAAACTAGTTTACGTTAATACTCTTACCAAACCTAACTTCCACGTCTAACGTCTACGTCTACGTAACGAAAGGATTAATAGCATGCAAACCGTAGAGAGAAAGAAGGCTCGAAGAGGTCTTGCGAGAGTATTTAACGCCTACGAGTTAGACTTGATAGAGTAGGAATAGCTGTGGACGCGCGCGCGTGCGCGGACGCATGCATGCATGCACGTGGAAGAAGCTTCGGGCGAGTACCGTTGCCGTATGTGCAAGCTTACACATATCCGTATACGAGCGCACACGAAACACACACACACACACACACAGACGCTTCTTCTAAGCTCATTCATAACTTCCTCAAAAGCGAAGAACGGTGAACGCAACACGCGTTCGAGGCGGACACAATGGGTCTCTTTTGTTTCCGGCTGAATCGACGTTTGCTTTTCTTTTTCTTTTCTCGCTATAGGGCTTACCACCAGCTTCCTTGGGGCGGCTTAATCAACGCCATGAATTGCGACAGCCCCGGGGGCGTCTATTTTGTTTATAAAAAAAATAATACAATAAAAATATTGAAAAACGATCTAGTCCCTTAACGGGCAACGAGACTCTTTAGCCGAGACTCGCTTTTATCTAACATCCAAGAAGATACGAGAGAAACGATACGAGGCCGCTCGCATAGCTTTCCTACGAATGGAAAAAATACACTTATCGTTCGAAGAGAATTCGTCGTGTCTTCGCATAGGTTGGTAATATCGAGGGAACGGTCGATCGTCGTTATCGGTCGACAACATCAAAACCGATAAGTAATAGCGCATATACAATATATTACACATCATTTATTATTTCCTTACGTTCTTCCTACGAGCGTGTATTAATTTCGAAGGGTATATCTCCACGATATGTCTTTATTTTTGTTAGGCGAAAGATACTATTTCGGGTGATTCGATAATCGAGAAACACTGGCGCGGTTACATCAGCTACGCCGCTGTTTCATCTCAAAGCGCACGAAGGCGCTCAACGTCAGTTATTACACAAGAGTCGTGGGCAGATCGTTCTTCGTGGTTGCAACTTTGTAAAATTAACGTATGCCGGTGTTAGAAATAAGATTTTATCGAGCCCTCGTATTTCGAGCGGGAGTTCGTGTGCAAGGCTCGAAACTTTCCGCCTTTCCGTAAGATAATTGCGCAAGGTATATTTGATGGTTTGAATAATAGCGAAATAAAAAGTAAGTTACTTACGAGTCTAACTTACGAGTCTATTTCTAACAGGGCGTGTAGAAATGAAAAGAGTAAGCTTCTCTCATTAACCATGGCGTTACCAATTTCGAAATCGTTCTCCATCGTTCAACTTGCGGAAAACAAGTTCCTCTTTGTGCGAACGGAAGTTGGGGCGTTGGTAGGCAACGTTTCCTTCGTCGGTTGCTCGAGGGAGGAAGGTCGATCCTTCGTGATAGGACTCGAAGGAAGTGTACACGCGAGAAATATAAAAGAGTATTCGTAGAGCTATAAACGCAACTAAGGACGGCTAAGAACCCTTCTCGAAGATATTCTCGTTGCGCAGAGCCCGTCGTCAAGCGATTCTTCCCTCTTGATACGTAGAGGTAACCGCTTGACCGATCTCCTTTCGTTTAGACTTCACGCTCGAGAGGCAAATCGCGCAATAAGATACGACTCGGAATATTCATGGGGAATATCCCCCAGCTAGATCTCCGTAAATCTCGTGCACCGTTTGAATTTCCACGGAAGCAAGTAGCGCGAGTCGCGAATTGGATTTGATTTCGATCGTGACGCGTCCATGGTCCATAGATTTTCGCACGTTTCTCATTCGAGTTGGAGGACATCGCGAGGGGAGGGGATGGGATCATCGATATTCGTCGATAATGTACAGCTCGAATCCTCACGCACGTACCGTCTACGTGTAAGTAGATATCACAATCCCTACGTGGAACGTCCAATTTTCATTCGCCGTAAATTGGGACACGCTCGACTGCCGGTTAATTAATAGTGACCAGAATGCATCTCCCTGACGTCGTGAGAAATTACACCCGCTCCTCCCCCGAGGCCCTCCTCCTCACTCTCATATCGTCGTACGTACACATCTACTCGGGAGAAAAGAGCCAGAGAGGGGCGAGAGGGAGCGAAAAAGAAAAAAAGGAGAAAAGCGAGTAGCGAGTATAGGAGGTCGTAATTCAAAGCGACGTGCATCGTCGACGGCAATTTCTATCCGAGGCGAAAAGATATTGGCAATAACCGTTCCTACGACCAAAAATATATTGCCGGGCTATGCAAAACCATCGGCCTCTCTATTATTATCGCTATAAATAAAGCCATTGCGAGGCAAAGGCGGATAGGTGCCGTTCGCAAAAATAATCGATGACTTTCACGGTAAATGTCACCGATCAACAGACTACCTTCTATCCGCACGTTGCGTAGGTCGCACCTATCCAAAGAAAAAAGATCGATATCGACTACGATCGACGAACCAAGTTAAAATTTCTTGGGTGGTATTTCCGATTTCCATTAAAGCGCGTAAAGATCATCGAAAGAAAATCTGTCGCTTCGTCACCGCCCTCATCGTCCGACGTCATTCGTATCACGTGTTGCACGGTTTACGCACAGATACGTAGATTACCTACGTAACAGTACGTAGAAAACCTAAATGTTAATCAAGCAGTGACTTTTTCGATAAGATTACAAAGATAAGGTTTTTTTTCGCGTAAACAATGCACGCCACGGATTCGCGATAAAACGATGCGATAATCTTTCTACACGCTATCGCGTAATAACCTATAAGGTAACGCGCGTTCTACGAACGATAAATCCGTATATGCTTCCAAGTTCATAAAATGGTAGGTCGCAAACATTAGGAGAGCTCGACGATAGGTAAATGCCAGTAAAATGCCGTTAACCAGGACGATGGTCGAAAGTTGGAGAGAACGTAGTACGCTCGCGCACAAATACGAACGTTGGTTTAAGCGAACGTAGAGATACGGCTGTATATACGTGTATAGGTACCGTATGCATATACTGCTATAGGTAGATTTTTGCAATAAAACTTTTAATACCGTTCCGGCCGAGTTTCGACGCGTTCGCGTTACAACTACCTACTTTCAAAAAGTACCGCCAAGTTTTTCCATGAAACTCTTTAAAAACGACCGAGAGGTAGAATAAAATCGCGCCAGGATTAATTGGAAGAGAAAAGCGAAAAGGGCCGATTAAACGACGGGTTTCCTTCCGAACCTAAATCGTAACCTAAATATAGACAAAGTTTTACCCAGACTTATCGTTATATTACACTTGCAGGGTGTTCCTTCAAAACAAAAGCATTTTAAGTGACTCGAAAACGAGGGAACCTCTAGATAGCTATTCACCGATTTGTTATCGACCTCCGACCGAGTATTTCTTCGTCGAACGATGATTTTTACGTTTCATTATTTTTCCGCAAATTCTCACCGATATTATTCCACGTTGATAAATTAATAATAAACCAACAAGACGCCTGCTTTGACCTATCCTTTCTGTATTTTCCCTGTTATTTCCCATTCCCTAAGAAATATGTTTCGAACGATTCTGTACAGATTGCCCCACCCTTGTAAAAGAGTAAACGGGAACGTTGTGGGATGCGTTTCCGAGGCCTACGCCATACCGCGATATCTACGAGCAAAATCGCACGAGAGGAGATACTCGTCGTGTAATTTCCACGAATTCCGTGCATTAGCATAGGTGGAGAGCACGAGAGTGTAGGTAGAAACGTCCCTATTGGATATACCCCGTACAATAGACCATACGCACGAGGTACGCACCTACGCACTCGGTGGATCTAGAAACGATCCATCGTTGGATCACGAAACGTTTCGCTAAAAGGGAGATGGTTGCCTGTCGCTACTTCGTCTCTAATGACTAGTAATAAGCGGGCGTGAGAGCAAACGGTCCGTTCATTAGCGTTAATTGTCCTCGAGATAAGGCCGCACTCCAACACAGATGCAAAAGCCCGATGATTTTCGAGGAATACCATGGTGCTTGATCAAATTGATGAGAGGAATACGTTTACTCGTAAGGATCTTCTCTTTCAGAGAAATGTTTTCTACCTCGTTGCTCGTTTCGTTTTGTCTTTACTTTCTCAAAACAAGAATATCGACAATATTGAATAATATTATTGACGAAGAGTAATCGTTTTAATCGTTTAAACGTAACTCTATGATTTGGCGATAAACTCGTCGATTATCATCGATCTCGATCGTATAATAAAATAGGAAATTTGGTAAAACTCGTTTGCCTAAGCGTAGAAAGCAAATTTATTTTCGTTGAACAAGTCCCGAGAGGCGGGGGATTTTTTAGATAAACATATTTTCAAAATCGTTGTCTATCTCGTCGGAACAACGATCGAGAATAATCGGCGGGAGCCGAGTCGCAGATAATTGAGCTGCAAACATGCGTTTGGTTTTTGCGCCTTTTTTTGTCGAGCCGCGAACAAGAAGCGGTAACGTGCACCTACCGTACCATCCTCGCCGGCATTGTATGGACAACGCCATCGGTCAATTTGAGAAAAGTTTGACAGCTGGCGAGCTGGCTGAGAGAAGAGAGACGGCGAACAGTGGATCTCGCTTTCTCTTTCTCTTCTTCCCAAACAAAGACCTCGATTTCGTTGGATTTTAGCCGAAAATAAAAGCAAATTGCATCAGCTGCATCGGGACCGAGGTAACCCTCCTCTTCTTTTTCTTTTTCTTCGGACTTCTTCCTCCGTCCTACGCGCGTTTCTTCGAAATCCAACCTTCTCGTCCTTTCATTCCTTCCAGGAATTCCACCGTCCTTTTCAACGTTCTCGCTGGCTATAACCTATGGGTGGTAACGATAGGTACGGCTACCGGACAACCGGATGGATGGGAAAAACGAGACGAGACAGCGACTTGAATTCCACCGGCACGCACAAGTATCGCGGTTTAACATCAATGGGGCTCTTTTCTCTTGGATTCACTCTTCCTCGCGTATCGCGGAGTCTATCGGCGTTCTATTGCTCGCCCACCGTCAACGATCCGAGAAATTCCAAAGAGCGAAAGGGGAAGAAGAGTAGGAAGAACGATACGACGACATCTACGACAAAGAATAAGAAACTCTTTATTGGATCACTTATCTCGATTTTTATCGACGCTCTACGAGAGAAGAATAACTCGAGCGAGTGTGTCACAAGGATCGACCACCCGACCATCCAGATCGCTAAACGATCAACCGTGTCTCGTCCGTCACATGCAATTAGACTCGGTACGTGTGATTCGAAGTTAAGTTAGCTCGTCCTCGCGAATGGAAGATATGGAAATGTGGTTTAGCCCGTTACCTCGAGGTCTTGTCTTCCTCGAGAGAAACGGTAATGCCAGTAACGACGAGACGCGCGGATGTCTCCCGAAAGTTATGAACATCATTGAGAGAGCGTCGAGAACCAACGTCCATCCTGAATATGCATGAAGTTTTCTGAATAATGCGGGGAACGTAGAGAACTCGGAGACACGGCATCCAAACGTTAATCCACGTTGGACGCGGTACGCTTCTCGAGAGCAATCAACGATCTTTGTCACCATCATCCACGACCGGACTCTTCTCCTTCTTCCTCCTATGACATAGAGAGCTATTCGTCTTTGTAAAGGTAGAGCTGCACCACTTATGGTAATATTTCGTGCATCGTGCGACAGCATGCATAATGCAGCCTCGAGACTCCGAAATTTATGCTCCGAGTAACAGACCGACTAGCGTAACTCGTGCTCGTGAGTAAATGGGGGGGGGGGGGGGGGGAAGAGAGAGAGATAGAAGGGTAAACGGTCAACTTCTGTATCCTATGTAGTACGTCCTACGAGAAACATCTGCTACGAACTTGAAACAGCGGCTATTATCCTCGCTCGTCGTGTAAACCATCCTGGATTTCATGAACATCCAAAGTGTCTTTGGAGCATCGTCCAAGTGGCAACCGTCTTTAGTGATTCTTGAGAACGGTGTTGCTGACGCTATCCAACATTTCGACAGAATATTTTACTACTAAAGCGCTACTTATAGACAGAGAGAGAGAGAGAGAGAGAGAGAGAGAAAGAGTGAGAAAAGTAAACACGATTTTTATCTCGTAACGTGCCGGACAATCGATAGTACTATATTACCTACACACACCCATATACATATATACATATATATATATATATATATGTATATGTATATGTATATTCATATTATTTGCAAATATCTCGATGAATGAATACCTCATTCTACTTTGATACCAAACGGATTAGAAATCATTACGCGTAACAAAAGAGCGAAACTCACAGGTTTCTCTCGTTTCACGCACGCACGCACGAACGCAGCGATACGAAAGCAAGGGGTAGTTTACCCCTTCGTAAGATTCGCTTACCGCATAACAATTCGCGTAACTCTTCGAATACGATACTTTTGTGTTCCGTCCAAGGATCATCCTTTGAAATATAATTACTAAACGTAATTACGGAAGGATAGAAACAAAACTAAAGAAAAGAAAGCAAGATAAAACAAAGAGAAAATAAAAAGAAGCAAGCTCCGCGCTCGTTTTCAAGGAGGATGGACTAAAACGTATCCTAACCTCGGTTTGCCATTGAAGAAAGGGTTCACTCACCGTTGCCGAGATGTGCAGAGTATTCCGAGTAAGCCTGATTCCTCTTGGCAGACGTTAAAATCCAGCTGTATATGCGTCTCCGTCTTTCTCGCTATATCCTTCTATCCTTGTCTGCTTGCTTCCACAGTCCGTAAAGAGAGCGAGAGAGATAGAGAGAGGGAATGAAAAACGTACAATGTGTGCCGGCCGACGAGACGAGTGCACGCGCGCGCGCGCGCAAGCAAGAGAAAGAGAGAAAGAGATAGAATAAGAAAGAAAGAGAGAGAGAAGGAGAAAGAGAGAGAGAGAGAGATACACGTAGTCTCTCACGAGAAATTGTAGGACGTAAAAAAAAAGGGGGGAAAGAAAATAAAGTAAATTGCCGCGACGTTACAACGCCGCGATGTCGATGAACGCGAACGCGACAGCTACACGACGATACGACGATACGACGACGACGACGACGACGTCGGAGCGGTGACGCTGCTGTTGCCGACTACCACACCGCTCTACTGCCGCTACCGCCACTCTACTGCTGCAACGATCGGCGGAGGCGCTGCCCGCGTACTGTGCCGAGAACCAAACCAGTATGGCGCCCGGCAGCCTTTTCTCCTTCGTCCCAACCTCACCTTCCCCCTCTACCGGACGCCCGGCCGAACTCCCTCCCACTTTGCGCCCTCTACGAACGCTCCCAACGAAGCTCTATCTTTCTCTTTTTCTCTCCGACGTACGTGTAACGTTTGCTCTTCGTTCAACGCGCATACCGAGGAGTCTATCACTTTTTTCTTTCTCTCCCTCCCTCGCTAACCCACACAGCGAGTCTTTTTCTCTTTCTCAAGTCCCTTCTATATCTATAACGCTACCGAGTGTTACCACCGTATATTCGTCCTTCTTCCGCTCTCCCTTCTGCTACCTTTCTCTTCCTCTTTCTTACGGGCACGGAAGATGCGTGGCTCGTCCATCTCTTTCTCTCTCTCTTTCTCTCTCTCTCTCTCTCTCTCTCTCTCTCTCTTTCTCTCTGTCTCTCTCTCTCTCTCTTTCTCTCGGGCTTTCGCGGAAACGACGTAGCACCCATCCTTGTCTGGTCGGACATAATTCTGTCTCATTTCTCAGGGGTTATCCGCCCTTGTCGTTGTCCGCCAATCTTTCGACTCTCCGCGCACGCATCATCCTCTCTTTCTCGTCATAGAATATGATCAACATATTTCTTTTTATTATTCCATCTTCGTCGCTTAGACCGGTTACCTCTCTCTCTCTCTCTCTCTCTATTGCTTCGTTCTACCAACGAACCATTGCATTTGCTTTTTTCCTCGCGGGCGCGCGTAGGAGCCACGAGTTCTGTTTTCTCTCTCTTTTCGTCCTCTCCGACGACATCGAGGAACGTCTTTGTTCTCGTTTGATGGCTGCGCGCTTACATCGTTCCATTGCCCTCTCTCTCTTCCTCTCTTCGGTCGCTTCGCAAAATAGCTCGGCAGTTTTCTACCCAGCCGACGATGTAGACGTTAAATCGGCGAAAACTTTACGACAACGAGACGCTTTCTCTCTCTCTCTCTCTCTCTCTCTCTCTCTCTCTCTCTCTCGCGCGCGCGCGCGCGCGCACGTAACTAAAGAGAAGACAGACCATGGTTTTCGCGAGTATTGGTCGCGACACCGGCCAACCGCTCTTCCGTGTGTGCGTGCGTGATCCATAGTCGTATAAGCTTTGCCTCGACGCTCGCTCCCCTCTTTTCATCTCTGTTCGAGGCTGTGCTCGGTTCGTGAACGTGGGCGAAACACCGAATTAAAATTATAAATCGATCGTCGTTAATAACTCTCCCGACGGTGACGGTTCGTCGCGCGTCGTTAAGTCGTCGGAGAAAGGGAGGTCCTTCTTATTTTTTTACGAAAACAAATTGCTACCCTTCCCAGAGCGCTCGCGTTCCGTCGCTTTGCGATTCCACTTTTTGTCGTAAAGGAAAATTATTAGTCGGGCAAGGAAGGTACTAAGGTCGCGTGCATTCTCGCGATTACCGACGATAACGAATTCTTCGAATTGCACGAATTGGAATGTTAGGAACGATCGTTCCAACGAAAAGTTTCTACATAATTAGCTACGAGGAGAAACGGAAAGAAGGACACGTCTTTTCTATGTGGTTTTCTTTCGTTATATAAAACAAACAAAGAAATAAAAAAAGAAAGGAGAAGAAGAAAGAAAAGAAACGTAGTTGAAGTCGCTAAAAGCTTATTAAAAGACCTACCGAACGAGTTGCCATGCGAAAAGTCGCTTCCGGACAACGACCAATTTTGCTTCGTTCGCTTTTCCTAACGATCTGCTATATGCAGTTTTATTTCGATCGGCTGGGTCTTTATCCGCTTACATGGCGGTCGGTTTTCGATCCGTCTTAAATAACTTAGACGCTTCGTTATCGTTTAATCATTTCGGTAGAAACTCTCGTAGGGGACGTTTCAAAGATTTAGCCAAAGTGATAGGGGATCGGTCGTTCGTTCGTTCGAACGAAGAAAGTAGTAATTTAGAGATTTGCCTTGAGTTAATCCTCTCGTTAGCTTTCGTTAATACATACTTATTCGAATAATTAGTTCGTTAGCAGGACGTTAATCGTCGATCACGCCCGATGATAAGCACCGATCGAGCGTTTAACTGCAATTTAATTTTTATCTATGTTTATCGGCTTTTCCTAATGGAATATCTATTCGACTCTACCCAAGTTTGCTTCGTTAATCTGATTTTCACGTCGGCCGAAACGCTATATTTTTTTCTAAACGCCGTTACTTTCCAGTATATCGTCAAATAGTTGCGTGCGACTGCAAAATAATATCGTCGAGAAGAATTCGAAATCGGAGTTAATAGAAAGAAACGGAGGACGGAGTAAAAAAGAGAGCGCTACACGTAGAACGGGGATAGAGGCCGACTCGTTCGCGCGGTTCGCTCCCTTTTCATCTCCATGGCTGCAGACCTTCAGTGATACTCAACCTTGACAGATTTGCCCTGGTAATTGCGTCGAATCCTCCGGGCGATCTTCGACCGTTTCGACAGTGACCTTCGACAAATAGAACGATAGCCATTCGACGGATGGAAACGTCCGAATGGAGTTTCGTCCATCGACCGAGTTAACGGCCGAATTACCTTTCAACGAGACCACGTACTTACGTACTTGCATATGATTCATCACGTGTGCTTATTTTACTCGTACCAAGTGATACGAATTCTGAGAGAACGAAACTAGTAAACGTTTATCGATTCTTAATTGAGTAACGGCATTATTACATGTGTAGATGTATCTATATATACATATATATGTGTATATATATATATCCGGCATGTCCGAATAAATTTATATAATATAATATATTTATATATCTACGTATATATTTATATATCCATATATATGTATATCTATGTATACATCTATGTCCGGAGAAATTTTACTTCCTCCCGTCGATTCGTGACATCTCCGTCGCTCTCTCTTCGTTGTTTCTAGCTTCCTCCTCGTTTCTAGTACCATCGAGACGTTTCTGCTACATCGTGGAATTCAGAAACGACAGAGGCAAGACAAAGAGCAAGAGAGGAGAGACGCGATGATGTAAAAACGTCCTCTCAGTATTTTTTTACACGTATTAAAGAAGCAAACCGAGTCACCGCACGCGTTCTTTGTTCTTTAGGAAGAAATTCGTTCGTTCTATATCGCCAACTTCCCCTTTCTATAGGACGCTGTTAGCCTCCCTACTATCCCGTCCTAAATCTTTCCCCTCTATTTCCTTCTGCTATCATTTCTTCTAGAATGTTTTTTCTCTCTGCAAGCTCGGTCGATCGTTTAAAGAAAACAAAGAAAGAAATATAGAGCAGCGAAGACGAATCGTATCTGGAAATATTTTTTTGAAATTTCTTTCCTTAAAGAAAACTTTCTACGGATACTGCCAGAGTGGGGAGAGCAATTGGAATGAATTTCGTTCTCGTTGAATTCGTTTCGCCTTTTGCGTTTTGGATAAAACCCGGGAGAAAAAAGAAATGATCGAAAGTAATCTTAGGCAATGAAAAACTACTAAGAGGAAGCGTCCTGGTAAAGCTAGCCGATCTAAGATAGTAGGAGAGAGAGGTAGAGATAGAGAGATAGAGAGAGAGAGAGAGAGGGGGGGGGAGGGATACTTGCTTCTTTACGATTTCGCAAACGGAGAGTGCATTTCGTAGGGAATAGGAAAAAGTCCGACGACCTTTCTCGGTGATATTTTCCGGACGAACGAATCTCGGATACTACACCAAACGTACGATTCTAGAAAACTCAGTTTCTTTCCTTCGTGGAAAATGGAAACGGTATCGAAATGATTTTCTACTTTGGTATTCCTCGAGACTCTGTCTTTACGTCTTGTTCGACGTCGCGATTATGGATACTTTGAGAAATTGCATGGATAACGAGGAAGCGAATGTCTTGAATATCAAAAGGAAGGAATTTTGACGATAAAATGATCGGTTAAATCGTTTGGTTAGCGAAAGGAACGAGAAGCGCTCGAGCAAGGAACCACGAATGAAGCTTCTCTCCGTCTTCCGTTGGCATCGCTATGCACATTTTCTCTATCTGGCAAAAAATTTAATTAGCTTCCTACCTACCATCCGTTACAATACCACGGAGAAAACAAAAAGTTTTCCTCGGCGCGCACAATGGATAACATTTTCAGAGAGTTTTACAATATTCAACCGTGCGCGAAGGAAAAATTAATTATCCGATCCTTCGTACAGTTTCCAAGCTGAGTTCTTTTATCACTGTCCGAAATTCCTGAACGTTGTAAATATTCTCTTAGGTTTATTTCTACCTTTGAAAGCATCGGTAGTAAACTTTCGATCGGAACAGTAAACAATTATGGCTACTTTCCGGATACACGACTCCGCCGTAGAAATTCGTCGATGGAAGGAGAATTACAGTTCAATTTCGACCGGTTTCCCGTAGGAGACACCCGTTCTTCCGAACGAGACACGCCCATGACAAACAAATTTCGATTTCGTTCGTCCGAACGTGCAGATCCCTCCTTTCGATACGGGCCGACAATTAAAGAAGATGCGTAGGTAGAAACGCGAGACTAATCATCCTCGATCGTTCGCCAGACCATATCGATGCAAACTCTATCGATCCATATTCCTCTCCTAATATATTTCCTGCTAATCGTTGATAACGACGAATAAAGAAATTCATCGTGCGTGCCTACGGCTTACGTACTTACGAATTGCATTACATAGAGAAATCGATTGGAAGGAAATTAATGTAACAAGAAAGTGGAAGGACAAGAAAATAAATAAAATCGCAAAGAGATCGATGGTTAAAGTAGAACGAGATATCTGTAGAAATAGGTGTATTCAAATTCGCATCAAAGGGAAATAGGCTCTTCTCGAGGATGGTTTGGACGAGTCGACCTAATTTTAAAGGGGCTTTACGTCGGCTTTTATTTAACCATACCCAACGATCTCTCGAACCTAACGAGTTGAAGCTCGAGAGGCGATCTGTTAATTAACGTATCGTTAACAGTCGTTTTAAAGACAAATTCGTTGTCTTTCGCGCGTCTCTAAGAAAAGTGTCAAAGAGAAAATATAAGTCGCATGATTCTCTCGTAGTTCGCGACGGTTGAAGAGGAAACGCGAAGTATAGACACCGTCTCGTTACGTACGCGTCGTGCCTGCCACCAAAGAACTCTTCTCTACTCTTTTCTTTTTCGTCTTTGAGCCTCTCATTTTCCACTCGTTTTTCACGGGATAGACGGGACCTGCCAAACGATGAAACGAGAATGCGCGAGAAAAAAAGATGTATTGACGAATCTGACGACGCGTGTCTACCCCCGATCTCTTCTAATCCGTAAACACATAAAGACACTTGTCCGTAGATTTATTTAACACGAGAAAAACTTTTCTCCCACGTTGATAATAACCGCGTTTCTCTCTTTCTCCGTAAATTCAGCGATTTCATATAACGCATTTAGGGATTTCGCGGATAAATGGAGGTGCGAGGCACGTTTAATGCGTCTCGAAACTTATATGACGATATAAACGGAGATTTATTTTTCAAGAGGGTCATCATCTCGAGTGATGATTCACCAACGATCTTGAAGGAGTTGCGTAGATCGGCGCATTTATCTCGGTAACTCTGTAGATTGAATTTATTGACCGAGGCTCGGATAGTTTTAAAGCTATCTTCGATAAGGTCTATTATTTTGGCACGAGTTTTCTAAGGGGACCCTCGTCGCGATACCTACCTGAAATTCGAAATCCAAACATCTACGATAGTACGTTCTTTGCCAACTAGGCACACGTACCACGCCGAGGACGCGCAAGATTCACGTCTCGGCTGACTAATCTTGGTCCAGGGCCAACCTGCGCCCGTACAGCCGCGTGTGCGTTCCGCGTGCGCGTACGTGAACGGACTCGCGACCCTCTTAAAGTTATTTATATCGGAATACGTCCGAGCCCTGCTCGAGATACCAAAGGAACTAACGAACGAGCGGTCGAACGTACGTACGGCCCAACGAACGGAGGATAACCGAAGCGAGTGAAACTCGCGATACGAAATAGTGCGTTCGCGAAAAATGAATTAATTTCAGAGAATCGAGCTAAAGAAAGAAGCTTTCGCTCTCTTCTACGAACGCGAATGGGAATGAAGATGGCTAAACGCGATTCGCCAATGGTTCACAAGTGCCGCGCGAAATGGGAATTAACGAGGCTGCGATTAAACGGGTTAATGAACAAAGGCACGCGATATCGCCACGTTTTTCTTCGGTTATTAACCCTTCGCTTAATTACTAAATAGTTGAGTACTCTCTATCCGAAGGAGAATCTAAAGTAGAATCGCGTTCGATCTCGTCTCGCAGAGAACAGAAAATTCTCGCTAGAGAGAAGTTATAGGAATGCGTTTTGTTAGAATAACGTCGATGAAGGAACGCGGACGCGCTCTCCGGACACATTAGGTCAAGTATCAGGGCGAAAAAAGGCACTCCTTGTGCATGCTTCGCGCGTAATTAAAAGAGGCTGCGCCTAGTTCCGATTGTTCGTCGTGCCGAAGCGACGCCACAGAGGGAGGAAAAAAAAGGAGTACACGTAGGTATCCGCGTACGTACACGTATATTTTATTATATATTCCGTTTGGCCGTGCACGTATTACACCATTGTTCCCCGTAATGGTTGGTCGAAGAGAGCAGGATGTCAACGCTATTACGGATGCGCGCGTATCCCAAGCATGAACATAATCCCAACACACAACATTAACCCACTTTTCTTTAATCGCGAAGGCAATCTGCGATCGTCCGAGTTCAACGTCTCGTTTCGAGCTGTTAGTACTTAATTGCATTTTCCTACCCTCCCCCATCTCCATCTCCACCTCAACCTCCTCTCCCATCTTCTTTGCCAACCCCCTCCTACGAGCATTTCCATCTCCGTTTCATCTTTTTATTATCGCCACAAAGTTCTCGACTTTACACTGGGGAGAAATATTTGCGCTTTCCACGCGTACTCGTATAAGATGCGCTCGTACGCACGTTTTTTCTTTTCTTTTTTTCTTTTTTCTTTTTTATTCTTCTTCCTCCTTCGACGAAGAATGATACGCTTCGATATCTCGGAAAAAAAGTTTCTGAACGATCTCGTTCGCGTTCTCGCTCGCGACCAAACCTCGATTATCGTCAGAGATCCAAAGCGTTCGCTACTCGAGTATTCTATATGCATGTGCAGCTATACCTGCATATTACGTAGATATGTATGGACGCCCATAAACTTGAAGGGACTATCGAACTAAACGTTCCAACACTCTGATTTCTATGCTAACTCGTCGACTACCAATTTCTATGCCGATTGTTTCCTCCCAACGATACCGCCTAGTTCCACCGATAAATTAGCTGCGATGCTGCTCGACTTTTATCAATATTCAATTCCGTCTGATCGAAGTTGCGTTGCGAAAAAGGTCATTATAGATGTATGTATATATAAATATGTACGTATATTTATATACATCTACACATATAGTCCCAATTTGTCGATCGATTAATCGCATTAGATATCAAGCAGCGTGACCGAACGATTATACCAACGATTCCCCAATTACCAGCCGTACATACGCCCGTAGAGTTTACGCGTCGGATAGCTGTAAGCTCAAAAGCGAACATAAAAGGAAGACGGGACAAAGTTTGTTGGGTCGTTTTCGTTCTTGGACAAATGATCTCCCGTGGCGTTACTCGACAGTACATCTACCAAGTAAATTGTCTTCATCGGTATTCCGTGAACGGACAGTGCCGAGGGAGAGCCAATTATCCTTATTCATGCGATTCCATGCCACGGCATCTTTTGTCGCGCGATCTCGTATGCACCTGGAATGCCTCTCGCGAGAGAGGCGTCGATGCTGGAAATTAGCCTGCATGAGTCACGCAGCTCCATCCTATTTTCAAGTGCGTTTACGAAATCAATTGCGTGTGTCGGTTACATCCGGCACGTCCATATAAAGCTCCTAAATACCTTTTTCACCACCTCCCGCAGCACACCTTTTCCTACCTCCTCTAGTGCGTAGAAACGCGACGCGACGCGACGCGACGCGACGCGACGCCACGACGCCGACGTTCTTCTTACCTAACGAGCCACGACTTCTATCCGTCTGATCGTCGCTTGGACTTTCAATTGTCAACAACCGTACCAACAGACCGAAATACTACCTACTTGTTAACTCTGCCATCTAGTATCAATTTGAAAAAGAGCCGATCGAACGATTAATTTTGGCTCGTCTAAACATAATCCGAAAGGAAAAAGTGTTAAACTGTGAAAGCATATTCGCCGAAAGGAGGCGGTAACGTTCGAATAATTGGATCCGTGTAGGCTAGGCGTCTTCGAGACGCCTCGAAGACGCCTGAAAGACGCCTCGGCGAGAGAGAAGGCAGCCCACTCTACTCGATCAATTTATTTCCTCTCGCGAAGAGGCTCGCGATGATTAAAGTACGATATCACTTTCAAACAACGGCAACAACGAAATGGAAGCCGTCCCTGCCGCGAATTTGTTTTTGGCGTCGAATAGTTAAGCTACCTCGAAAACCATGCTATCTTAATTTTGAAAAAGTGTTTTCTTTCCTACAAGAGATTTCTCACGATAACACGCTTATCGCGGTGTCACTGATATTCCTGTGTACTTTTCTATGCTCGAACGTCGGCATAAATCGTGTCGACGTTCTTAGAACGTCCTGCCACTTGAGAGCGGTCTCGTTAGATCCAAGATGTAATCCGGTATAACGTACGAGATAAATGTCCTCCTTTTTTTCCAAACCCGAAGAAACAGCACTCGATGATCGAGAATCCGCGTGAGGATCGTTTTAAACGTCGAAAGAACGGCTCGGCAATAGAAATGACTACGTGACAAATAAGAAAGGACGATAAAGTTTTTAATTAATTTCTTCGTAAAAGAGAATTAATTCATCCGGAAACAAGGCAAGTGCCTGCAGAGTTTCCAAGCCGACTCGTGCGATCGACCCTGCCTTTCCTCTGCTTCTGTTTCCGTACCTTCCGTTGCCATTTGCTACCGCTAGGAAGCAAAGCTCGCTAAAAATAGGACCGACCGTATGCCACTCGCAAAACCGAATGGAGAAACGAAGAAACTGCTCCAACGTACGCTGCAGCAATCGTCTTTTCTTCGAAAATGGAGAAAATAGGTACGTGTGCGAAAGAGTTCCTTCCATCGAAGTGTGTCTATTTATACACGCACACGCACATACACACACAATAAGTAGGTACATAAAATAACACATTTTCCATCCCATTCGATCGAGAGTTTAAACCGCTAGGAAAATCGTTGAAATCGTCGACGTCGTGACGCAACGATCGAACGGATTTCCCAGATGCAACAGCCGAGAATTTCGAGTGCTTCTATCAAGAGCGGATAGATATATCTACGACGTCGAAGAAGTCAATCTTTCGGCGAGTAGTAACAGAGTTTATTGACGTTACGAAAATATAGTAGAGTCGAGGTTGCGCGAATGGAAACATCCGTCCGCGTTCGAAACTTTGATATATAGGAGTAATAGTGGAGTTTACGACGATACGATCATTCTTGATAATTACAACTTTAATAATCGAGATATTCTAGTCGATAACGAGAAGAGCGATTCGCCGAATCGGTCGTCGCCGGATTTTCCCTTTTCGTCGGTTTTAACCGAAGCATCGTTATCAGAGATTATTCATAACGCGGTTATTTCCAAGTACCATGCAAATAATAATACGCAAGATTTAACGAGCCGTTCCCGTGTCGTTGTTAATGCCCACTAATTTAGCGGTTACGCGAGATCGATCGAGAAATTCAGGCGCGATATGAAATAACCTTCTTCGATGGCACAACGGCTATTGTTTAACTAATATAGAATACGAACCATCGTTAATCAAATTACCTATTATTTTATCCGATATTCGTTCGATCGATCGACGATGGAATCGAGCCTCGTTAGAATCGTGACGCGTTGCGGCTCTGTCTCCGTTCCTCTTGGATTATAAATTACGATCGTTTTCGAAAGGAAGCGTCAAATCTTTCCCCTAGATGGTAATGAATCGTAATCGGTCCTAATACTGTAGCGGGCGCGATGAAATTCTTGGAATTTCTGCCGCTGCGAGTTATCCTTTACGTCGTTCGCTCGAAAAGATTACATGCCTCCGAGAAAACAAAATCGTCGATTGTATTCCACTTGGATCTAACGAGTAGAGCTAGAGATAAATATAGATAAATATACATAAATATAAATGCGACGGATTAGGTTGATGCGAATGAACAATGTTTCTACGACGAAGCCAAAAGGAAAACTGTGCAAAAGCCGGACTGCGAGTTGGTAGGCGAGGCGAGATAAATCAGGAAGAACGCGTCATCCTCGAGCAACGATATCGCTCGTATCTCGGACACCTCCGGATGATATTCGATTTGAGCTTTTGCGAGCGAGAAGCTGCGAGAAGACGAGAAGCCGAGAAGGTGGCCATTCACCCCGGCAGTCTCAGAATAACTGCATACCTATTTGCCCGGGGTAAGCAGTCAGTGGTGCACACGCAAAATTATTTCCCTAGGAACCTCCCTGAAATCGCAAACGTCGAACTCGCGCTCTCGTATCGTTGTACGATTTTCTTAGAAATATCATCCGAGGATTTCGTTTACGCTCGCGAAACGGCCGCGAAGCCGATGAAAGCCGATACTATCCAAAAATAAATCGCACGTATTGATCGACGAAAGTCATTATTGACGAGAACGAACGTAAAACTTATTCGAGACATCGTAGATTGTCAGTAAGATACGTTGGAATTTATCGAGTACTAGGATAAAGTCGTTTTACCTTAGCCATTATAAAGGATGCCACTCGCAAAGTTGAAAGTCACTGTCAGTTCGAGTAGACATTATTTGTGATACATTGAAAAGGAGCGAACCAAGTCGAGACGGCGTGGAATTTCCGGGTTGCGTTTGAGCTAACGCAGCGCTCTTTTCGAAAAAGCTTTCGACCGAAAGCGACTTGTCGTCGAAGATAGCACGACGAAAAGCACCTGGGATATTTTTATCGGGGACCGCTTAGAATACGTCGAAAGTTATAGAACCGAGTCTTACCAAAGCAGATAAAAAAAGATATCAGAATGCTTCGAAAAGCTCAAAGTTGAGAGACTCTGTGGAAGGGACACGAATATGGTAAGCTTCTCCGATATCACTCGCGACTACCACGTGGGTATAGATCGCACTGGTCTATCCTTCGATCCGTTCAAGAATTGGAAATCTGAATGCTCCGAGTTTTTTTCATTATTCGAGTTTCGCACACAACGTCCTGCCGGATCATCGTCGTCGTCATCTTCCTTCTAGTTTGAGAAAAATTGTTATTTTTATTTCGATGGCTGCGTATTCTTCGGCGATCTATTAGAGTTAATACAACGTCTGTCTGGATACGTGCGTACATACGTGTACGAAGGATCTTTTAAAAGAGATCAGACGGGCACGATGCAAGATGCAGCTGTCGCTTCTTTGTCGCATAAGGTCGTCGATTATCGCGCACGCAAGAATTATGTCGAGCGTTACTTGCCCTGGAAGATCGCTGACGTCGCTTTCGTGGAAGTTATTTTCGAGACAAGAGGCTTGGCACTATCGAGTGCTAACGCAAACAACGCGAAACACATTCTACGGTGGAAAGGAGAAAAAAAAAGGAACGACATTTTATCGTAACCACTGCATTTCCAAAGAATCTCCCCACCCACCCCATTGAGAACGAGTTTTTAGAATATCGGAAAAGTTAATTCGGTGAAACATCGAATCTCTCTTTGCTTATCTTCCTCATCCCTCTCTATTTTTCGATAATAATTCTTTCGATGCATTGCTCTTCTTGTTTACCCGATTCTCCACGTGACCCAGTTTAACGGTATAAAAGACGGCTTTAACCCTCTCCTGAAAACATATTTTAGGGCATATTACGTCAAAACGAGCATTACGAAAACAATTAAAAGCTTTATTCTCTTTCAAGATCGGGTCTTCGATTCGATTTCGTCTTTAATACCGCGTTCCATTTATAATCTTCCCTTCGAATGACGAAGGTTAAATATCAGTATCTCGAGGAATACGAAACTCTCGTGGTTTCTACTCGCAAAGTTTCATTTGGCCTCGTCTTGCGTCGTGGAAAGTTCGAAGGCTTCCATCTCTCTCCCTCTCTCTCTTTCTCGTTTGCGGACTCCTCTCGTTCGCCTCGACGAGATTCTTAAACGTTTGCGTCCGTCGCACGGAATACTAAGGACCGCCGCATCCGCCGCACTTCCCTTTAGATTCTCGCGCATTCATTCGGTAGCTTTGTGCATTGCACGCGCACTGCCGGCTTTATCTTTCCCTTCTCCATCGTTCTCAACAGGCAGTCTCTCTAACGTGCTGCTTCGTATTATCGTCTCCGTCTCTCGAATCTTTTCCTTCTCCTTTACCATCTTCTTTCGCGATAAACGAAATTTTCGTTCGTGAGAAACGTAGCCGCGAGATGAATAGATATTTATAACGCTTCGACTTTTAGCAAAAATTAGGATAGAAAGGATGTCAAATTCGATCGATGTCGAGCGGTGTGGCATTGCTAACAAATACGTATATCGTCATTATAAATAGACAATTTTTTATACGCTGCTACATCGATCCAAGCGGATATATTCTTTTAAATTTTAATAAGTGCTTATCTCTTATATCTTACGATATAATCTCTTTCTATGACGTTCTCGGATACTTGGGACCGAATGTGCACGTGTGTACACACGTCGAATAAGATGTTTTATATAGCACGTGTAAAACCAACGTGTTTGTCCACGCGGAGTAATAATGGCGGTAATCAGAGTTACGTTCCATCCATCTTGACGCTTACGATCCACGCGTGTGTATATACCAAAGAATATATACAGCCGAGAGTGCACACCTACGTTCTGTACGCGGTGATTTAGAAAGAAACAAACACTCGCGACATAAAAGAAAATCTGGCATCGTCGAATCTCGATCGGAGAAATCTTCTATCATCGGGATAGTATCTGATAATAATGCAAGATCTTACGTCGACGACATTTTACGTTTCAAGAATCAATTTCCCCTTAGGTCATATATCCCTTCTTTGATCCCTTTTTTATTTTTTATATTTGAATTAGCTTCGCTCGGGCACGTCGTAATGGAGAATCCACGTCACGGTAATTCAAGGTAGAATAGTAATGCACTTTTGCTTTTTTCTCGTAACGGTAGAAAGAACGCGGAATGATGGACGTCGGCTATAGATTTCTTTTTTTGTAAAAAGGAAGAAAATATCTGCGATAAAATATGGAAAATGTGTTTCCAAAAAAGGAGAAAGAAAAAAGATAAAAATGTAGAAGCACGGAAGCTTTTAAAAAAATTGCAGGTCGAGCGTCAAGCAAATCGGATGAACAAAAAAAAGAAAGAAAAAACAAAGCAGCGTGACCATAAAAATTTAGTGGTAAACCGAGGAAAAGAACTTTTGGATCACCGTGTACATGGGTGATGCTCTCTGGTAGATGTAACGAGATCGTTTCCCTCTCTCTCTCTCTCTCTCTCTCTCTCATTCTCTTCTGTGCCTCTATCTCCGGAGTGGCAAATGTGCGTTAATTCTTGTTAACGGGCGGAACGGTTAGGAGTCGCGCTTTTATTCCGCAAGGCAAACACGTTGTGCGCGAAACGCTTTTATAGAGAGACGCTGGGCGAAAAGTTGGACGAGAACGCCGATGTAAAAACACGAGAACGACCGATTGGAGAGATACAGAAAAAGAAAATCCTATAAAGTAAAGAGATTTTTTTGCTCGTTCCGTTGCGCCGTTGAAAGATCCAAAAACGCGAAGCTTTTAGAGTTTGTTGCAGCATTTCCTGTTTTCTTTTTTCTTTTTCTTTCTTCCGTTTCTTTTTCTTTTTCTTTCTTTTTTTTTGCAACGTGTTTACTCTATCCACGAACTTACACTCGGTATTTTTCGATTTTCGACGGTTAATCGAAATTTCGTGGAGAAACATCGAATATGACGTAAAGTCGATACTACTTTACTTCGAGGAGGAATTTCTCGCTTTTTTCAATAAATACTCGGCAGATTCAATGGGCACGCAGATATTTGTCGATTTTATAGTATCGAAAAAGTTAGTTCGCGTACACGTTATCCCGAGTTCGGTAAATATCGTCGTTTTATCGTCGTTCTAAAGGTCTGTCCGCTCGAGCGGACATCATTTTTCTGGACGTCGCTTCGAAAGTAAACAACACATTTACGTTTTGTAATCATCAAAGAACGCTTGTTAAGAAAATGACGAAGAAGGGAAGACGCCTTCGTTGAAAAGTGGCACGGCTAAAAAGTCTGAGATAGTAGATGGGTAGGATAGATTGCGATACGGTCGGATATAATCTCGGAAGATAAAACGGGGAACGGGGCGATACTTGGACCCAGAGATAATAATCGAATGCACGGAGAAACGAGAAATAAATATACCGTCGAGCCGGGGAAATTGCTCGGCAACGGACAATAACCGGAAATCGTTCGATTCATTCGCGCACGGGCACTCTGCTTTTCACGGCAGAATGCTCTGACCAGTTTTAAAGTCGATAATGAAACCCGCGCCCAGTCTCTTTTTCAGGAAAATCCGTTCGTGTACTGGCAGGAACATACCGGCGGTACACGGTATATACCTGTACGTGTTACACCACGGGTATAATGTATACCCGTGTACGTTGGGTCGTTCGCGCCGACAGCTCGTTATATGTAATTACATCGGCAGCAACGCGGTAGTTTAGTCGATGATCACCGCGGAGTAGGAGACACGTTCACACGTTTTTCCTCGGCGAAACGACACGGTTTTTCCATTTTTCGTCTCTCTTCTTTCAGGAACCGCGCGTTTCCACGTACCAGAGCGCAAACTCCATTATTTATGGTTTCTATAAATATTGGCTGAATCATTAGAGACGGTTCAGGGTTCACTGGAACGATGACGTCATTGGGTGAGACGTGGTTCAACAACTCGCAACGCACTCGTCGTCGCTCAAGTGCCTTTCGTCTCTCTCACTGGTCTTAACCGTCTTTCGCCTCTCTCTCTCTCTCTCTCTCTCTCTCTCTCCATCTTTCCTCCGTTGCTCCCACCACTTTGCTTTCGGTCTTTCGCACTCCCATCTTTTCCAACTTTTTTCCCTTCTTTGTCTTTGCTCCTTACGGCGTCTCCTTCGTACGTGCGAGCTCCGTGCGATGGCTAACTCGGCAAGAATGTTTATGGTTAAGCCAGATGTCTCGAGCTGGCATTGACGCATCGCCCTTTTTCTTCTCTCTCTCCAGTCTACTTTTCGTCGTCGAAAAACCGACGTCGAAGGCCGCGTCGGGCTGCGAGATTAAGAGGAATTAACCTAGCTTTCGTCGTGTCGACTAAACGCGCGACGAAGGAGGAGAAGAAAAAGGGAAGAAGAGAAATTATCAACGATAAGCTCGATTAGAGAGCAAACCGTGTAAAACGAGTCGAGGATATTTTTGTATCGACCTATTACTACGTACGTCCGCACCTATTGCTATATTTAATGAAAACGCACGTCTCTGTACCCGTACTACGCTCGTACTATACCCGTACTATATCCGTACTACCCAATGGGAGGATTAAATGGTGAAACACGTTCGCGTCCGTCTTGCGAGTAATGCGAACGGATGCCCAAAGGGGACGGCTTGGCAAGCATCTCGCTGTTTCTCCATTACGTCTGGAATTTGATTCGAGCTTGCAATAACATTCCGCCGAGCTGATATAAACCTCGACTTCCCTGACAGATCCAACCGCGACGAATATCGGCGGCGTAAGACGGTCGCGAGGAAATTAAAGACTTCCTCTTAATTCTATTCGGTTCGAAAATAAACTCCTTGCAATCGAATATACCCCTTTCTTTCGTCCTTCTTCCGGACCGGATCATGCGATACGATTGTACGAATCTTTTCCGATTCTCCTTTATCGAAGCGATCTTGTTGGACGACGACGACGACGACGACGACGACGACGACGACGACGACGAAGATAAAGAAAATAATAATCCGAAAAGAGAGAGTTATAATATCGGTTATTAAAAGGGATAAAAAGAGAAAATCCCTCGAGCGATACGTCCCATCGCCAACCGATAAACGGAAAACGGGAAGAGCAAGTCGATAAAAAATGCCACACGATCTATAGATTACGACAAATACAGGTTTATAGAACGAACAGGTGTGACTCTCTTCGCTGAGGAAAGTAGGCGATGCCGCGTTGGTAAATCAATCGCGTGATAGTAAATCGTCGCGTAGGATATTAATCTCGTGCCAGACCGAAGCGACCTGCCCGTAAAAGGGTCCAAAGAAGGAGAAAAGATGACTGAATCGAAACGAGCGACGCGTCGACTCTCCTCGACGACGACACGACTATAACGACTTTGAGCTATTCTTCGATTTCGTTTCGATAACGTCGGCTATGGGAAACAAAAGAAAAGAAAGCGACGGAAATTTGGTTTTGCGATGCACCGCACGTGTCCTTTCTAATCAAGAAATTACCGTAGACGCAGTAGGTTGTAAACATCGCTTCTCCTTCGTTCTATTAATACCGTACGACGAAGAGACCGACTTCGGGTTCGGCGAGTCCGGAGAATCGAAAGAAAAATAATCGCGATTTATTGAAATAACGCGCGAGATGAAAGAGAAGATACCCGTGAGTTTATTAATTTTATCCGCGCGATACGTTTATTATTTCGAAAAGATAGAAGAGGAGAACGTAAATCGCGCGCCTCTTTACGCGTCTCGAGATCAGAAGAATTTTTATTAAATCAAGAAACCGCGACGCGTTGAGACGCGATGACTTTTCTCCGATACAAAGTCTTCGGAAACGATGTCAAGCTGGACGACGAGAAGGATCTCGACGCGACCGAACGATTCGTCGTTTGATACCCCTCTAAATCGGCCGATACTCGTCTACCTAAGTACCTTACTAACGTCGCGTTCGAAAGGAGACCAATTAATTGGAAATACGGATGAAATACGAAGGAGATACAGCAACGGGGAGTCGATTGAAATAACTAACAAAGAACATCCCGAGGGATCTTTCTCGAAGGAGATAAATTCCATCTATTAGGTACGGAAAAGCTTAGGTATATCATATTTTAAGCAAGAAAGCAATATCTACGAAGTCGAGATGCCATTCCGATTCTCGTTTGTCTGCCACTGTCCAATATCGACGGAATATTTAACGAGCTAGCGAGCTCGAGGGAGGAGATTTTCTGCATGTCAGTCACGTGCCTTCCAACATCCGGTCATAGCTTCCTGCCGGTGCGCATCTCCTTCAGGATTGGCGCCTATTTTTGTATTTCGTTCGATCGTCCTCTCGGCCTCGTCGAGACGTACCAAACTCTCGGGGTACTTTCGATAACGATTCACCGGGAATACGAGCGACGTTTCGTTGGTACGTTCGCAACATGTCGGATCGTAAAAATATCGGCGTATACGTAATACCGATTTGTATCGAATTAATCGTGGTTGGCTCTGGTAATCCGGTTTTAATCAATTTCAATCTCGCCCCATCCCACGCGAGGAACAAGATTTTAACGTGTCCCCCACACGAATTCCACGACGCGAGCTAGGCGTGGTTTACCATTATCGTCGTAAACCTTTCCCTTCTCTAGATACGTCTACGACGTAGCATTCCGCTCGGTGACAATTGAAAGAAAAAGAAAAAAATGCTTGTTCACTTTTAAAGGTACATATTTGTATTATTCAAAGTCGCAGGAACGCGCGTCTGCGTATTCAAGCTTTTACGCGAAAGCCCCGTTGTATATAGGAAAGAACGAACACACCCTTTGTACTCTCCTCTTTGATAACCGCTTCGTCGTTAAGGTAAAATGGTTTATCTCGGCAGCACGCGGGGCATTTCGAGAGAAAAAGAAAAGAAGAAAAAAAGGAAAAAAGAAAAGAAAAAATGCACCGGTCGTCGTCTATCGCAATGACCCATATTTTTCGTTTCATACGCCGCTTTCGCATACGTTTACGTACGCCGCCGTGGCGATATCGTTTAACCTCCTATGTTATAAAACACGTTTATTGACTAAATATCGCTCGACGATAATGATGCTCCGCGCAACGAGGTCGTCTTTATTATATCGTTCGACAATCCGTATCGCTTCGCGGATTTTCTTAAAAATATGCGTATATTTAGAAATTATCGTTCTACCCAAGACTTCGTTTATGAATAGAGAGTATGTATTTGCCAAACGGGTCGAAACAAGAGTCGCGTTCAAACGTCGTAGCGCCAATTGTATTTTCAAATTGAAATCTGTCATGGCGGCTGATATTTATCAAATATCGCAGATCCGAACGATATACGACGCTCGTCGTTGCGTGTCGTTTCGCTCCCTTCTTTCTCCGTTGATCAAGGAAGAGTTTTCTTTGCCCTTAAATTACACGACCTTACGCGCAGAAACGTACCTTTTACGCGTTAAAATTGGACCGGAGAAAATGCCGGAGACGCGATATCGTAAAGAATCAGGGTGAAAGCATGACGAAAGGAAAAAAAAAGGAAAAAGGATTCGGTCGATGTCGCGTGTTACAAAATATAACGCACGTTCAACGTCGATGCCCAAATACGGCAAGGGATATAATCGACGGAGCACAACTTCGAGTTGGGTCTACGTACGTGCGTGCGTGCGTGCGTGCGTGCGTACGTACTTACGTACGTACGTACGTACGTAAGTAACTACGACAGGCAGATTGTGAAATTTTCTTACCTGATTTTCGAAACGTCTTCTTCGACTTTTCAACGATCTCCGATATCACCGTCAAGATCCTCTTGAATTTTCACTTTCGCGGGACAAAGCGATCCTCGAACGAACACTTTCGAATAGTCCTCGAATATCGATGACGAACCGAGCGTAAAAAATGCTTTAACGCGGTTGCAACAGATATCGCCATTTTCCAGGTACATTCGTAGACGCTATCGCGATCGTTGCGCCATCTTTGAAGACACGCGAAACTGTGAACCATAAGTTGGTATACTTTAAGAGCAATCATTTAAAATTAAAACGTTTCGTGGAGAAGGTTCGTTTTCGTCGGTGTAACTACGACAAACGATTTAATAATTTCTCACCTAAAAGCTTTGCCCCTACGATTCGACTCGACTCGACTCGATTCGATTCGATGCGATGCGATGCGACTCATTTCGAAACGATACTTTTCGTCGGCTCGACGGATAAAATCACGGTTGATCGGTATCCTCTCAGAACTCTCAAGTTTATCCGCGAAGTAAAAGTAAAGATGTAAATATTTACGAAACCAAATCTGTAAGAATAAATTTCTTGAAACAAATAAGACGATAGAGCCTCCTTTTGGAACGTTACCCGTACGCTACCTCGGGACGAACGTAACTCCATCCGCCATCTATCGGAACTATCCGCCAACGAGATGGCGTTGCTTTCTATCATCATGTCCCGCGCGCTTTCGTTACAGCCGGTGCGTGCCGTTTCCTGCCGTAGTCTATTTTGCGATCTTACTTCGAAGATATCGTTAAAAGTTGCGAAGATGGGCGTGACGGTGTAAGTTTATCGCATCTCACGAATGTCGTCTTTCACGTACCCTTTCTTATTTTGTATGTTTCCTTGTAAGGTTTATCGCGTTGCTTTATGTTATGTTTCGAGGTCTTAGAGGTTAGGTCGCCATAATATGTTTACGAAAATCGATTTTTTTAGAATTTAATATCGTTATAACTCGAGCGAATAATCGGTAGAACAATCTCGGCCTTTTCTATCCGATAAGATATCACGCCGATTTGATATAAATCGTAGCAAACGGTAACAAACTTTTCACTTGCGTTCTCAGCCTGCAGCAATTTCCGATGACGGAAAACAGAACAGGTCCGCAGACGATAGAGTTTCTGACGAAAAGAATAGTTGCCCTTGGAGCCGTACAATCTGGACAATTTCTCGTCGATTGTGAAACTTACATGTCGGTTCCGCAATTGGGTGAGTCTTACCTTTTACATTATATTCCAACTTTTCGAATTCAACCGATTACCCGCCAAATATTTCGGACAATGTAGTACAAATTGTAACGTCCAGATGGCCGTGCGGGAATAAAACGTTGTACGTTTATTAATTACATTTCAAAGCTGAAAAAGGACTGATTATAAATATCATCGACAAAAAAATTAATTGTTAACGCGATACGTACTACGTTCTATTTAAGCAACGAGTCAACGCCGATGTTTCTTGAATTAGCAAAAAATCCGTATAAAAAAAAAAGAAAAAAAAAAGAAAAGAAAAAACCGTAAAGTGGCAATAGGATTGGAGACTTTAAGATATATTTTCATATATATTTACACTGCACACTCTGCATATCGCACGTTAGTTACGTTGAACATTCAAAATCTAATGTCCGATATTGGAATATTTCTGACAAGGCACTTTTACCGTCGTCGTATCTGATCGAACGCTCGTATACGAAATATGAACTTTCCTTCGTTAGAATTAGGATTTTCAGGTGATAATCGATCGAGCGAACAAAATTGGGATACATGCTGTTATCTACGACCTTTACAACGGGAACATTTTATCGGTAATAATTAAGGATAAGTGCGACTGATTAGGAAAATCGTTTCTGTTACGTTAAATTGTCGTTTGTCAAGGTTAAAGAAAAAGAAGATAATGTGTTTTATCGGTTATGTTTGTTTCTTCTTATTTTGGCATTTATAATATGTGTATATGATTTCTCTATAGAAACACGTAATATCTTGGTTCCACTTGGTTAGCGATCGTATATCCAGCTTTATCATTCAATAACGAAATTAATGATCTTTTAGAGAATCTTTCTAACTAAACTCTCGCTTAAGTACATGTTTTATACGTAACATAGATAAACGCATATCTTTTACCGTACCGATGTTAGAAGCGTCTCCGACGTTCGGCAATATCAACGATTATTTTCTTTTCTCTCAATACAATTGTTCTCTCTCTCTCTCTCTCTCTCTCTCTCTCTCTCTCTCTCTCTCTCTTTTCATTTTCATTTTTTGCGTAAAATACGATTAGCTCCCAAGTCGACGACCAATCCTTAAATTTCCGATTGAATCGAATTTATTTCTTAGTTCTAGTAATACCGATGCCACCATCCCTTTCTTCCTTAAACTCCAACGAGATTTTAATAACATTCGAAATCAACAATTGTTTCTAAAAGTGTGTAGAAAACGAAAGAAAAAAGTCATCGATCGAGGACGCCATCGTTCGAAAAAGAATCAGCCACGCGTTAAAGACATCTTCTAATTCGATGATCGGAGTTAAAGCTCGCTTATGCTTCGAATGCTCGCACACAGTCTTATTTTCATCGAGTGTGTGTGTTGTGTGTGTGTGTTCGTGTCGCAACCTTTCACTGTGATATTCCTGTGTTTTCTTTTATCCTTTTCTCGTAGATTAAATACTCTATCGAGGTACAAACAAACTACACCTAGGCGTCATTACAAAAATATTAAATCTAGCAAGCGAAGCTACCCTTTTTGAAGTAGGATTTTGTATATATATATTTTTTTCATTGTTTTGGAAAATACCTTGTCGGACATTTCTTTTCTTTTTTTTTTCTTCTTTTGTTTTTTTTTCTTTGTCTTTGACAGCTCATAGATGCGTAAATTTATATATTTATATGTATATGTATGTATATAATCACGTATATGTGTCTGACGGCCAGCGCTCTTTCTCTCTAATGTTTATTGTCGATTATTTCTCTGAATCTCTGTTATCTTATTGTCACCGAGTTACTTTTGCTCGTACGGAATCGCTCTCTCTCTCTTTCTCTCTCTCTCTCTCTCTCTCTCTCTCTCTCTCTCTCTCTCTCTCTCTCTCTCTCTCTCTCTCTCTCTCTCTCTCTCTCTCTCTATTTCGAGCTAATCTCGTCGCAAAGACGTTTCGAGTTTTAGAATACGCTCGAGTAACGCGCGATCGTTTGTATAGCTTGTTTCTTCTATCCGATAAGCTAGTCTTCGGCACCTATTTCGATTATTCGATAGCGTGCATTTTCAAGCGAGTTTCATTGCTAGAAAGTGACTTGCAAATAACGTCGTTACCTTTACGGCGCGTATATATGACGTGTCGTGTGTGTATATACGTATGTATGCATGTATAATACATAAATGGATGCGTACAAAGGGGCGTGAAACTTGATACGACGCCTATAATATCCTCGACTAATTTACATTCTCTATGTGTGCGGTAATACGACGCTTTGTTTCCGATTCGAACTCTATCGTACCGCCAAGAGTATTACAATAAACCTTCAATTCACGAAAGTGCACAGTGCAGATATATTTTATGTATAATTATATATGTCGCATGTACTATGTATGTCGTATGTGTGTGATATATATATATATATTTTTTTCATTTTTTTTCTTTTCTTTTCGTTTCTTCCTTTATCAGGCTCGACGTTGACTACGGGAAAGAAACGACAATAATACTCGCTTTAGATTACGCAATAGTCACTCCAAGTCCGCAAATTGTGCCTTTGGCACGAATAAGAATTATTATTGGTACGGCGCAAAGAATACTAAAGAACGGGATGGTCGAAAATCTGTATGTACACACTGTATGTATAGATCTCTAAAGTCGATTCTCTTAAGCTACGCGTGCACTCGTTTAACGAGCATTGCACTTGCGCTATATCTTAATCGTAGAAATTTTATTCGATACTACGTCCAAGCCCTTCAACATCGTAGGATATTAATACAGGTTTCTTTTGTCTTTTCTTACCCCTTAAGTACACAGTGATTTAACACCCTGCAAATTTTACTTTGACAAGATATGTTTGCCCGAGAGATCATTCTTTTCTTTTCTTTTTTAAGATACACGTGAATTTTTTCAATCGATTATATAACATTTTCTTCGCATTCCACTCGATCGAGAGAGACAGAGAGAAAGTCACTCTTGATCGAGGGCAATTTCTTTCCCGATGAGCTAGCGATATGTCTTTGCTTCGAGTTATTCACTGTGCCTGCACCGGTCAGACAAGACGCGCCCAATGGATCTCAAAATCGTTCGAGATCGATTCGAACGGTTTTGCAATTGCACGGACGCAACCCTTTATAGAAATCTTATTGTTCAAAGCTTCGGATCGATCCGAGCTTTGTCTACAAAAGCACCGCTAGTATATCATTTCCGATAGGTATTTTTATCGATTAGTTTAAGTACGCGAAATCGTAATACGCGCCTCACAGACTTCCATTTCGTTAGAATATTGGATATGGCAAGGATATGACTTATATACTTGGATATACATAGATATAAATGATTACGGAAGTATAAGAAGTTTTTTACTCGACGACCGCAAGGAGAAAGACAACGCGATATATTCTATCGTGTCCGACGAGTGAATAAGGAAACATCGAAATCCTTTTTCCTTATCTTTACCTTTCTTCATTTCTTTATATCTTCTTTACATCTTCTCTCTCGCAGAACAACGAAATATCTTTCCCCGTTTCGAAGACTAGGCCTTTGATCACGATCGCAGACTCTTCTGCGTAACACAACGTCGGTCGTATATTGAAAATCCTTTTTCGCGACGTTTCAGCGGCTAATATTGTTTTCCTTTTTTTCTTTTCTTTTTTTTTTGTATTCTTTTTTCTACAGACTATATAAAAATATCAAATACAGATACAGATTTTCTTTCTAACCCTCATCTCACGTTAATCTCTCGCGAGACGGAGAACGGAAGGTTGTGTTCACATTGCACGAATCCTTAGTTTCGATTTGACAAAATCTTATAAAAATATTATATCGTTAAATGGCAGCTAAACGTAGGTAGACTTTTAGAAGAAAGTAAACATTAGGCTTATCAACTCTCTCTCTCTCTCTCTCTCTCTCTCTCTCTCGCTCTCTCTCTCTCTCTCTCTCGCTCTCTATCTAAATGCAATGGAAATTACAGCTGAAGAATAAATCGTATATACCTACGTACGTATGTTCTCGAATATATACGCAGTACTTTACAAAATTTTATTCTTCGAGTTCTAAACCTAGAGATCAAACGAATTTGGCAACGATCGATATATGTGTGTATATGTATCATATACTTATGTATATATTGTCGATAAATTTTGTTTACTTGTTGCTCCCACACTCGTGCGAATACGTATGTACATGCGTGGGTAAATATTGGATACGTTATATACAATACTCCGATATGCGATATAGATGTAAGAAAGATAATAAGTATGCGCGTGTGTATACAGACGTATCTATCTACAGATATTGTCGTAATTAAGTCATTGACTCGCAGATCGAGTCACGAGGATGAGACCAGAGCCATTTATTATTCCCTTCTTCTTCGATAATAACGCGTGCCCTTTTGCACCTTAGTAATTAACATATATTTTCTCTAGTAAAGCCAGGCAACGCGAGTACGTAGCTCAGGTCTCCTCTCTGGTAAAAATTGATTGTAAATAGAAAGATTCTTATAATCGGCTACGAATCGTCCGATTATATTGGAACAAAAATACGAAATTTTTTGCGAGTCCTACGTATCCTAATTATCGATCTAATCCTTTTATTTTTTTGTTTTCTCTTTTAGTCTATCCATAGATTCCGTCTCGGAAGAATCTCTTCGCAAATCGCGCGATTCGTCGAATTTATTTCTTAACAATAATCACCTCTAAATCATCTCTATTCTTTATATACATTATTCGCGTATGTGTTTACAAATATACACGTAGTAGGTACACGAGATTTTTAAGTATTATCGTCTCGGCATAATATTGTCGCGTTTTTCGAGGAAGGCACGATGCATGGAAGTTCTGCCTTTTGTTTTAGCGCAAATCTCTTTAGGTGTGTGTGTGTGTGTGTGTGTGTGTGTGTGTATCTATCTACATGTATAGTACGTATATCTTTCGGTTTTTCGTTCCGCACGTACGTTCGTCTCGTAATAAAAAAAGAAAAAAGAAAAATGCGTATACCGCAACTATCGAGTCCAAAGAAAATTGCTAAACGTTTGAAAAAGGGGTTGAAAATAAAGTTCAGCCCGATATGGTAGTAATTATCTTTAAGCGTTCTCGCGAATCTTTCGCTCGTCTCGAAGGAACTTGAGACTCGTTTCGAGTAATTTAGAGAAGCTCCTCGCAGAGCAAACGTCGAATGAAAATAAGAAATATTTTATCTTTGTATTTTCTCGGAGCTTCTCGTTCGCAGTCCCTGTGAAATGATCACAAATAACATGTCTTGTAATAAATAAAAGCTACGGTGTCCTTTCCAAAGGTTCTACACTCTCTCTCGTAGTGCACCTGTCCCGGCTCGTAACGGCCTCCCCGAGGATATCTTTCCATCCTCGCTAAATTTCTACAAAACTTCAAATAGTCGTCCTCGGGCAAAGGATCCACCGGGGGGTCTCGTAGTCTTCTCTGACGATAAACGTCGGCCGGTCTGTCATCCCTCGAACGCGTTCTCGTTTTCGGGAAGGAGGCCACGGTTGAATTTCCTATTCTCTCCTCGACCTCGAAATCCGTTAAATCCTGGAGACTCTTCGGGTATCCGCGTAGCTCCTCCAGGGAGTTATAAGGTTGATCCTTGAAATTAATGGTCCTGCTACGCCTCGGCAGAGTGGAACAGTACGGTCTTTCGTCTCTCTGGTAACCGATGCCATTTCTCAGGATCGGCTTAGCACCGTTTACGTTTCTCGATGGGTCTTTCCAAGCGTCGGACCGATCATCGTACTCTTCCTCGCGATAGTTACGTCTTTTCGGTCTACGAGCCAACTGCATCTCGGAGGTGTAACGTACGCGATCGTTCGGCTTTGATTCTCTCGAAACTAATGTCTCCCCGCGATCGTTATTATCAACGCTCGTTATTCCGTCGTAATATCGATCTTGCTCGTAGATTCTCGTTTTACCATAAACTCCTTTCTTTATGTCCCCATTGACTTTGCTCGAGGAGAGAACGTTGTTCGGGTAACGAGTAGTTTCGTAGAGGCTTTGCCTTTGAACCGGCGGTAGAAATCCACGTGATTGCATAAAGTTCTCCACGTTTTTCCCTATCCTGTTGGTTTTCTCGGCGAATATGCCACAGTACTCGGACAAGGAACGATGACTCCCTCTGGTTATTCCACGGGCAGAGTTACTAGTCATCGATGGCCCGGCCGAAGGTAGAGCAACTTGATCGGCGCTGTATATTTCTCGAGGATCGTGCTCATTCGGATAAGCACCGCTCGGTAAAGGCTTGCTCGCCTTTTCGAGATTCGACAGACCTCCCGTCAAGGAGGCCTTATACTACCGTGCCTGTGCGTAGTCCGGATTCATCTCGTCCAACTGTTTGCCCTTCGTCTCGGGCACGCAATAGACGACGAAACAAAGTCCGCAGACGGCCATTGCTGCGTAGAACCAAAAGGCTCCGTGTAATCCGAGAACCTGACGACAACGAAATGATAGAAGAACTTGAAGAAAGGAAGAAATTTCTTGTTCTATTTTCTAAGCTTAGAGTCCAACGGGACGAGACTTTGAGTTTATTGGTAAAAAAAAAAAAAAAAAAAAAAAAAAAAAAACAATTAAATAACAAATGAAAAATCGACTCACTTGCTGAAAATCCATAAAGAGTTTGATGCCGCAGAAGGCGCAAAAGTAGCTGAAGCTGGTACTGATGCTAGAGCCGATACCGCGATACTCCAGCGGGAAAAGTTCACCAATCAATAGCCAGGAAATTGGCGATATGCCCAGGGCTAGGGCGGTCGTGAAGACCAGTACACAGAGCAACGGTATCCAGTCGTGTTCGCCGGTAGGTACCGCGGAATCGGAGTAGCCCAGATTTTGGGTTTGGGACACGTAATAGGCGTAACTACCAAAACCGGCCAACGCTAACGACATGAGAACGGTACTGGCAATCAGGAGCGGTAATCTGCCTACTATGTCGATTAGGAAACCCGACAACAAGGATGCCAATAATTGGACGAAACCGATCGCTATTGTTGCTCCGTGAGGATTCATTCCACCCAATGTCTGACGAAATATGATGACGGCGTAGTAATTGAACGCATTTGCTCCGGAAAATCTTTGAAAGAACATCAGTCCGCAAGTTATGGCGATCGGCTTGTAAAGTCGTGGCGTCAGCATGCTGCTCTTTAGCGTCAGTCCGTATTGCTTCGCTCTGGACGCCAGTATGTTCGTCTTGATCACCTGAAAAACGTATTCTCGTATATATTTTATAAATATGACATTTCGACGTAACGCTTTTTCTTTCTTTTTTTTTTTTTCCAGATATGATCCGTCCTAAAGCAGCTTATTTTTCCATAGGTGTTTATTATTTGATACTCTTGTGTATCGTGTACGAGCGTTAACAGGCCGATGAGAGAGCTTTTAAAGATCTCATTTACCTTTGTGATAATCGATGTAAAAAAGATTGGAAAAGGCACCTGTAGCTCGTGTCTTATGTCCACTTGTTCGCCTCGTAACCACTGCAAGCTGCTCGCTGCCTCCTCGTCCTTTCCATTCAAAACGAGATACGATGGTGTTTCGGGTATAAAGAGCGTTCCCAAAAAGAGCATCGACGGTGCGACGGCCACCAAGAGTGCACTCTGTCGCCAATTCAAATACGTTCCGGCTATGTAAGAGAGCAAGACGCCGACGTGACCCAGCACCTTTAACATCGCCGAAAGGCACCCTCTGATGCCTGGCATTGAGATTTCCGAAATGTATACCTAAAAACGAACAAACAGGAACGTCGTGTTTTACAGTTCTTTTTCTTTTTCTTTTTTTACAGTATGACGTGTCGTAAACCACGTTTTAAAGGAACGATCGTACTCATTTTTATTTGACTAAGATCGTAAAGATATCGCAATTGAAAAGAAGCTTTTACAAAGTAGAATCGTTGTTCGACAGTTTAAAGAACATTCGTAAAATCGTCGGATTTTATTAGATCACTTACTTGGGCGACCATAGTAATAACGGAACAAAACAGTCCACCGAGGAAACTCGTGCAATAGACGACTTCTACGCAAGGTGCGACACCCGTAAGTATCCATGCGGCAGCCAAGGGTAAGGACGTAACACGTAGGGCTACGCGTCGGCCTCTCCTCATTATCCAATTACCGATCATGGCGCCGCACCAAGCGCCCAACATCGACAAGGATGCGACCCATGAGGCCTCCTGCGTCGTCACCGAGAAAACCGCCCTGCGAAAGGTCGACAAAATATTAGCTCCTTGGGTGGATCGAACGACAATTTATTCGAGCAAAACGCTTAAAATACCCTAGCATTAAAAATTCGCTTCTAATACCGATCTATATATCGCTAGTTTTCTTCGTTCCATCGGGAATTACTTCGACGTGGGAGGTAAACTTTCGAAACGAGCATCAAAGACCTGTCCGATTCCTTCCCGTAAGGTTCGCTTAAAAGCGCGAATGAAACTCGGTAAGAGCTCCATTTCCGATGGGAAAATAGGGAAATTTGTTGATTCTGAGGATCGAATCGAGCACGGGTACGCGTGTCCTACGCGTACATGAATGCGCCATTAAGTGCACAAGTGACAGCGCCAGTCAAGCTGATATTTATGCCAATAACACACGGCGAATACGACCCATCGGATTCGTCTGTATACGTGTACGTTACGTACGTACGCACGCACTTATATATCGCACGTTTATATTTTCTTGCTTCCGCTTTATGATTTTTCGACAATTCTCCTAGACAAGTATCAAACGGATTTCGATTAAAATGACTCGGTTGAAGAAAGTATCGGCGCCTTTCTACTCCTTTCGCGTTTCTTTGGCAAAGATCTATATTTAGTAAAAGTAGGGCGAGTGTTTCTGAGAAGCTTCTTCTCTATGGACGACGTCCGTATAGAGATGCCCCGATGTCGATCTTTCGTAATGCGTTCGCGGAAAATCTTCCAAGGTAGATAGAATTATATCACGAATCTCATTTGCAGTCGGAACGTAGCGGCGTACCTTCGATCGTTTCAGGATAGAATGAATGGGAAAGAGAGTTGCACTTTTGAAGATAAAAAAGGAAAGTAAAGGAAAATACGTCTTCTTTCTCCCCGAGATAAATAGATGCGTACGTAGTAATGTATTACTAGCTGCGATAAGATGTTTATCGCGATATAATCGACTTTCTAAAACGCTCCTCTTTCGGATATCTCTTTGTCAGCGTCGAGAATAATGTGTAGAGGGTGGAGCCGGCGGATAGCCGAGCACGATAAATAATAGCGTTGCAGATGCGACAGCAAGGATGTGCCGGGTCATACTCTTTGAATCTGTGTCGCATTCTTATGATAATGCTCCTTTAAAGTACTTGAATGAACTACTACGGACCGGTTGCGCCATTCCAATTCGCGACAAGAAGCGGTGGTGGTAATCATTAGACCGAAAGAAAACGTTCCGGAACGACGTTAATGAATTTTACATTAACACGACTCACCACGTATCGTTGTTGGACGATTGATAGAGAGGAGGCGGTTGTTTATCCAGGATAGAATCCAATGCAGGCGAGGTGTAGCCTTTCGCCAAGCCAGAGGACAACGTTCCCATGGAAAGCGCCAGGGTCGCCAAAACCTTCCAGACAGAAAATTACGTAGCTATTAATAGTCGAGGAAAGAGATATAAATAGCCTGGAGGTAATCGTTTCACGTACGATCGACGAATCGATTCGACGTTTTTTTCCGAATGGAAATTCGATCGTTATTGTTACGCACGTACGTATTGTTACGGGAGGACGTCGACGACGACGACGGCGACGACAGTGACGACGACAACGACGACGACGACGACGACGACGACGACGCATGTAACTTTGAGACGCGCCTCTCTACTATTCCTCCTTTTAACTTGATTCGCTTATTCGTTGGTATCTTTGTGGATTCGTATTAATCAGGGGCGTAGTGGTAACAATGGGTGCAGAGTCATTCTTCGACTCGGACGATTACTCGACGACGCATATATTTGCTATGTTCGTTGCAACGCGCACTTAGTAATCTTCTCCTTCGTTCGGTTCGTATAATAAAGCAATGTCATCGAAAGGGGATTGCTTTTTTCTTGTCTACGTCATTCGAAACGTTCCAGTGGTACGTTAGTAGACGATGCACGATAAACATTTTTAACGAAGCAACCAATGTACTTTTCCCGACGACGTACCAACCTATATAAATATCGCGGATTACTTCGTTTTTATCTTTTCGTCGAAAAGTACGTGGAATCCGCGCGCCGAGGGCGCATGTCATTGCGATAACAATGTCGGAGAAAATTCGTCCATCGATGTCGTCGATGGAATACGCGTAGAAACCTGTGTGTCTCTTTGAGTGTTTCTACAAATACGTATGTATATCGTAGCTATACCTATGGACAGATACCACGTTTATAGTACGATGTAGTACCGGGATATCGTGAATTTGTATTGCTACGAGTTGCAACCGGCGGACAAATTGCTAGCCCGCAAATTGAAAGCCAAGCTCGACCCCTTGCGAGGAATACTAAACATTTCATGTGGACCGCGTGCTTGTGCAGTTACGTAGACACGAGCAGTATGCAACGACCCTTTTACACGTATGCAAGAAAACACGATTGCCCCGAGTATATGACAACGAATATGTCCGCGATTCGTCTTCGTTTTCAGTTTTTTTTTTCCTTTTATCGAACAACTTCGCCAACGCTTTCTATTCGACGTTGAAACAACGTGGGGATGAGAACACCGGTCTCTACCAGAAAATCTGTTTGGATTTCTCGCGTTAGCGCGGAACAGGTGATAATAACCGGATCGAGTTGCATGCGCTCGACCTTAGACCCCGACTGACCTTTCTGCTCTTCTCGCCACATTCGCGTTCAAGCGATGCCCCCGATGCCGATACCTTCTCTCTTCCTTTGCGACTCTGCCGAGAGTTATACGGAGTGACGTAACTTGTTCGCGATTCGCTACTCACTTTCATTTTCTAAACCATTCATGCATTTTTATTTAATCGCTTACGTAAACCTGAAAAGTACGTATCTACGTATTTACGCGTATCTCTTTCTCGGTTTATATACCTAATGTATTTTCCTCTCCATTAGGAATACCTTTTTAAAGTACGAACCTCGTAAATTAACGAGGAGTATTCGGCACGATAATGAAAGTTTCCGTAATCTCTTCGGTGCACCGTAATTTTAAATATTGCGCGACTGCAGCCGAGCGTGTGATAATATTACACGAAAGTACTTCACCCGAGTAAAACGGAGAGAGACACCACGTAGTTTCAAGACGAAAGACTCAGCGTACCGTGGCCTGACAACGAAAATAAAATGCTCCTACGAGTAGCGCTTCGACTCCATAACTCTAGAACGCGGAACTCTGAAAATTGGAATGGAAGTGGTTCCGGTGTCTTCGTTTATCTTGCATCTCTTTAGTCGTTGATAGAAAATTATTAAGAGAAATTATTAACTGTACAAATATAGCTCGTGCACATGTAGCTAAAATATTCCAACGTTATTTAAAAATCGTTTTTTGAAAGATCTTTCGATAGTTCTTCGATTTATTATCCCGCATCAAGGGAGTGCCGACAAATGATACAAAGGGAGGGATTGAGAAAGGGGCTAGGTTATGGTATTTATTAACGCTTAGAATTTTCACACGATCGATAACCGATAAAAAGATGGACGACCGTGCCTACGCACCATTGTTCTTAGTACTTGAAAGGAAAGGTTAGAGTGCGGTCAGCGAACAAAAAATCGCAATACTACGTATTGTAGTATTATGTTTGCTATGTCTAGAGAGAATAATCTCGATCGAGAGACTATGCAAATTTCAAACTGATTCTTGCTCTAGGTCAAGGTCCGATCAAATATTTGCGTAGGCCGTTCCTTACTCGCATAAACAGCTTAGATCGAATACAATTAGTGGGTATAGTTTTCGTACGAATTAATGTTACACGGTAACGTTACGTCAGCGATCGAATCCTTATCTCTGGAAGTAAAATGTGAATCGTTTTTTATATCGAGGAGCTCGAGCTTGTAAGGAAACTTGTTTAAAATGCCGTAAAGAGAGTTCGAAAAAAAGAAGTTCGGAAACGGACGGTCAAGAAGAGTCTCGGACCGTCCGCATCGATGCACACGTCCAACGCTCGCTTCCTATCCCTTTGGCGACCTCGACACGTCGATGCATTCGCGTATGTATCTACACTTTTACGCGCGCGTGCTATACACCGAATGCCGTGAAATATCGACAGAATTTTTATAACAGGTGCGATCGACACTGACTTTATGGATTGCCACGGAAACTTGGCTACAAAAAATCGCTAGCTGGCACGCTCTCTCTCTCTCTCTCTCTCTCCCTCTCTCTCTCTCTCTCTCTCTCTTTTTCTATTCGAGTTATTTTCATGAAAAAAGTTTTGAGAACACGTACGTGCAGAGGTTCGAAAGGCAAGAAAAATGTAAAAGGCGTTGCTCGCTCGTGTTCACAATCGCGCGAGCATACGGGAAGCCAGAACGAATCGGTCGTTAGTTCTAGGCGAACGTTTAGAGGCAAGAAATTTTAAAGAACGTTAAACGATTTTCCGTGTGGCAGATAAAACGTTTGGCAAAAAGTAAGGTCGACATTTTCGAAGGAAATCCTCGTTTCGTACGTTTCTCTGACCGTCGTCGTTTCTTCTTATGCGGCGCAGCTGAACGTTAAAAGCTCGTTTGCATGGAGTCGAGCCAATACTCTCGGTGCACTTTCCAAGTGCAAGGATGTGCTTCGAGAGAGTTTGGTACATAGCTCCGAGGAAGCTATTAACTATGATTCGGTCACTCGATCTTGTCCAGTCTTTCATTGAATCGGAGGGGAAAAAAGAAAAGAGAACGGTGGCGTGACGACGACGACGACGACGACGACGACGACGACGAAGCGAAACGATCGATCGATCGATAAAAAATTCGGTTCGGCAGTCAACGAGTTAAAGTTATTACCCGTGCGTGCAAGCAAAGAGTATAAAGTCCAGGAAGAGAGTAGGCGCTTAAGAAATTCTTGGACAGTCTCTCAAAGATTACGGATAACGAAAGACAAAGTCTGGACGATGGTGGTCGAAGGCCTTTGCGCACAAAAGAACGCCCAAGCTACTCGATATGCATTTTAAGCCGAACCACTCAATTAAGCTCCGCTATCCCTCCCGTATTTGCATATCAATATGGCCGGGTGCCAAGAAAGTAAGCTTCCCTCTACGGCTCGATTCGGATTATACGAAAATCCTCGGACGAGCGATTAAATGGCTCTCTCTCTCTCTCTCTCTCTCTCTCTCTCTCTCTCTCTCTCTCTCTCTATCTCTCTCTCTATCTCTATCTTTAAGAACATGCCACGAAAAGTTTAAGTACAACGTCGATGAAATTTTTCCCATTATTTGCTGGTCGTTCGATCTCAAAGGCTTCCAGAACCTAATCTCCTCATTCGATTTCGCCGGGATATAAATTAATGCGAGCTAACATAGTTGACACGCGAATATATGAAAGTACACGACGTCCTACGGTGTCTCCGTTCGATGAATCACGTTAAAGTACGATCGACCGATTTAACTCTCCGATAATAGATCTCTGAAAGATCCCATTCAGCGGTAGACCTGCTTACGCAAGTCCGTGTCAACGAACAAGATCCGTAGTCGTAAGGTCTCGTACGATCTTTCGAAATTTTACCCACGCGAAAATACGAGCAACGTAGAAGAAAAAAGCGATCTCGGCTAAGATAACATGGAAAATTTCAAGATCTCCGAACGATCCAGCCAGGAACGATATCATATAGTTTCTCTTTATCTTTTTTTTTCCTTTACAATTCGTTCGTATCTTTTGCTCGTACACCTTCGACTTTACGATTCGTGCAAACTTATGTTCAGCCGTTACGTACCCACGAGAAAGAACGGAAGAAGAAGCAAAGTCACGATGCAAGCTAGTTTTCCTCTTCGTTTGTCTGGTTTGAAAAAGTCTAAAGGTAGAAGGTACCTTCAAGTATTTATGCAGCCCTTTTGCGTTCGAAGCTCTTTAAGAATGTTAAAACGTAGAACGAATGGAAGGAAAGTTTAGTTAGTGGCCGTAGGTTATGCGAGGTTCCATTGTGATTGCGTCTTAGAATGTAGTATGCATGTATCTCGTATAAATTGAACGAACGTGTTAGTACCTGCGACATGTGCTGTGGTCTCGTTGCCGTCGACGTCATATGTACCACGGAAGCTCTGGGCATTTTAAAGCTGTCCTCGGCTTCGTCCGGTACCGTTGTCACCTGAAATTTCAAAAGATTCCATTTAAATATCTCGCTAGAACTTTTCGAGATGCTTTTCGTCACTGACCTGAAATCTTTTACGATTTTCTTTCGACTTTGATGAAATGAAAATGCAAGGATCTTTGAAGTAACTATTTTCTCGCAAAGTACACTGAATTCTCTTGTAGAGATAGAAATAAAAATAGAGAAAGGCAGAGAAAGAGAATTTTCTTTCGCAAGGATCATTCGTCTTTGAGAAAAATTGTCTCTTTCGCTCAAAGGAACTTTCTCTCATTCTTTCATCGGAGAGAAAAATTTTTTCTTAGCAGAATACCTTCGTCGGACCATCTCTTTCTCTCTCTCTCCCTCTCTCTCTTTATATGGTTCGAGATACCTCCAACATCCCATACCTCTCTTCCATCTACCGAAAATAGAAATTATTATAAGCCCTATCGTAGGCGCTTAGAAGACCGTCGTACATCGCTCGGCCATCCGTATTATCTTCTCTCCCGGAGAACAAGTCCTGCGATAGCGAGTAAAGGACTACGGTCTCTTGCTATTATCGGAATACTCTCCTCTCTCCTAAATTATAGCCCGTGCTCCCTTTTGTATCTATAGATTAGACCGAAAGAAAAAAAAAAGAAAATGCATGGAATTATCTATCCGCAACGAATCAAAAGGGTGATTACGAAAGAAGAGTTACGAGAACGTTGACTTTGCGGCGAATCAGAGAATCGTTTGATGTTTCACGATAATTGTCTGCTTTACTCTCTCGACGAGACGCGTAAACTTTCCGTGCTACAAAAGCGGTCGACTCTATCGGTTTAGTTGAAAATAGGTTTATCTAAATCGTTCGCCGCGGCACGTTGCTTTATTTACGTCTATTCGAGACGAGGAGAGCGCGCGATGGAGATCGGTTGGCACGAAACTTTGAACCAAAACTATCCGCGGACGATGAAAGAGAGAAAGGAAGCACGTTTCGTTCATTGCGTCTCGTTCGAAGCTTTGTCCGATCATATGGAATATGTACTCTGTACGTCGACTTCTCTTTCTGATATCGTGTACGCTATCCGTTGAATTATGCTAACAGTCGCTCGCCCTGTCGTACCGTTCACGCCTTTCGTGATTTACGAGAGACTGGTTTGGTCTCTGACAAAATTTCCCTCGCTTCCGTACGTAGCCGAGTGAAACGTTCGCTTTCGTACGTTCTTTCGTAGTTGCGTTCTGTTGTACGCTCGGCTATACCGACAACAGAGCGAAACGCTATTCAACGAGATACAAATCGCTAGAAATTGTCGGATTTCGAGATATGAATGAGATAACGCGTGTATGGGCGTATCTATCGAGCGTAGTAGTCACTTCCGTGCAGGTTCTGCATTTATTTCGCGACATTTCTCTAAACGAAGTATACAGTCTTTCGCTCGCTGAATACAATATATCTCCGTTTATTACTCGAACTTTGATACCAGAAACCTTTGCATTTACTTTTTACGCCATTCGATGGGACGGACGTAAGCTCGTCCCATGCTCGGACATCGGATCTTCGAGTCCTTACATATGGTGCCTGTCGTTCTCTCTCGGTTTAATAAACCCTTTAATTTCTCGTGCGGACAGCTATCGATTATATTTTCTACGTTCTACAATTTTTTTTTTTCTTTGTCTCTCAATCGCTCCTGCGTACGCGGATTTTCTCTTTTGCGGTTACCTACACAGATGTTACGAGCACGACATCCGAAGAGCCGATTTTCAATAACCGACAAGATAGTAGATAAGCTCGAGAGGTCTCTCTCAGATGCGATTTCTCACGTTTTCTCCCTTCGTGCATCTCCCACTTCCCTTTTCCTCCTCCTCCTCCTTTTACCCCTCCCCCTCTCTCACCCCCGCCCACCCTGGAATTTATCTTTCCACGTTGCAGGAGGTTTTGCAGAGCTCCGCCGACGCCCCGGCAAAACGTAGCAAAATCAATATCTGGAAACGCTAGGGAATTCTGCAAGGTCGATCGATTTCAAAGGAAATTACAAACAACCGATTCGCTCTTCGAATTCGGTACGCGTATCTGTTTACTCCGGTCTGGAAATTAGTGTAAATATGGTTGGACGTTATCGCGTTAGTCGTCCAGAGACACTCTCTGGAAACAGAAGGTATAACGTTACAGCACGGTGTCAAACGACCGATAGGTAAGTATACGTATGTACGTATATATGTAAGCGTGTGTCGGTGCAAGAGCGAGTACGGATACAAGATAAACGTACTGTTTTCTTTAAGCATTAACCCTAAGCAAACGTGAAATATACGCCTCGAAAGATCGCGGGTGCAACGATAGTATACGCTTAATAACAATTCCGAGCTGAGATTTAATAAGAGATGCTTGCTCCTGGCTGCCTTCGAGCTAAGAGAAGAAACGTGCCATAGTTCGAGTCGTTGCACTCGCGTATACGCTTTGAAGAGGAACTCGATGTAATTATCGATTTTCACGATAAATATTCGTTCCCATAAAGAAAGGATAGAGCGATTTCCTTCTTTTTACGTGACGTCCTTTAACCAGATTTATGAGAGGACTCTGTGAAAAGCAGAGAAGAAGAAAAGAGAGAGAGTCGATCGTTGAAACGATTTCGAAAGAAATTCGACTCGAGAAACTTTTCCACCAAACACTTTCAATGGAATTTACGAACGATGGTTTTCATGAATTAGTATGTCTATACTATAGGACGCGGCAAAATCGATTTATTCCGAGCACGTACATATGTACGAACGTACGTACGTACAGAGTACGTATAGAGTCAACAAACTCGTCAGAATGTTACGTCATTGTTGTTTCAAACGCTTCATCCTCTTCTATCCGGCGTTTAACTCGACGAGAGCCAGCCAACACTAAAATAGAAGGTATATTTCGAGAACGATCTTCATAGACGCCGCTATGAAAATCATAAATTTTGAATATACGTAACGACACGTACGATATGTACATACGCGTATGTATACGTACACATGTGAACGATCTAAGAGGGTTCGTTAAACGTAGGAACGCTCTTATTACGTAAAAATAATCAGGTCGAGAGATTGCAAAGTGTATACTACTATATACGATACATGTGTAGGTTAGTAGGAGATAACTCTCGGCACTCATTTTTTTTTTACTCGATGTAGAGGAGAAGCGCTTGTCTCTGCATGTAAAGCGTGCGATATATCGGCCCTGATGTAAACACCAGATATTCTCTCTCTCTCTCTCTCTCTCTCTCTCTGTCTCGTCTGATCCATGCGCAGCATCACCGCCAGACCCAGAGATTACAATGACATTGCAAGAAAACTCGACGTTATTTAAACGCGCTAAACGAGAAGAGTTTTTATTTATTTTTCCGACCGATTTCGATATTAGCTCGAATAAAAGTGTAGATAAGCATGCCGGAGTCTGCATCTGGCAATTACGTCGACGTTTAAACGAAGAGTGGTCGTTCTAAATGAAACGAACCTTAGGATAATAATCGTAAACTCGTCGGATACAATACTGGTCTACTGTCTAATAAGAGAATGAGAGAGGATTAATGCACATATATCGTACGTTTTCTTTATCCGTAACCCTACGTGTGTACCCATTGCGGTTGCATACGTCGATGCGCCATCGTCTTCGTCGTTGTCGTAGTCGTGGTCGTGCTCGTCGTCTTCGTCCAGACTGATTCACGCCAGGCAATTACGCGAAATTACGATGGAATTGCAGAACAGGACAGACGCATGATTGTATTTGCTCTCTCGTGCCGTGTTCCGCGCACGGCTGCCCGCCTGCCGTGTGCATTTACTTTCTCCCTCTCTCCCTCACTGACTCACTCGCAATCTCCTCCGAATTCGTTCATCGCCGTTTTTATCTCTGGAGCTGGATGAGCTCCGACGAATCGTTAGTTTAGCAATTATAAAACGCTCAATAATCGTTACTACTCTCGCAATTACGCCGAGCGTCATTCTACGGCACTTTTCAATCGAACAAACACTGCGTCCGTAATTCTGTCTCGCTGTTTCATTTAAATCGCGATTAAGTCGGCCGTCGGCCGTTCTTTCTCGTACCATATAACGCTCGGATTAATTAAGTCGATATTATGCAGACTCTCGGGTATGACCGTCGGCTATTCCGATTACGTTACAATGTTGGCAGCGTTACCCCGTTGGATAGCTGAGACTAATAGCGTTAAAGTAATAGACGTGAATAGAGAGAGAACGATATTGTGTGGGAAAGAAACTTTTATAAAAATCTCCAAAACTTGCCGTTCATTGAAAAATTACGCTACTTCCAGCTTTGTCTTGATTTTTGTCAAAGAAAAAAAATAAATAAGAAGAAAAAAGAAAGAAATAAATAAAAGTAGGTTACGGTTAATAAAAAGATATAAACGCTCTTTCAACGATTAATAATACTACGAGGTAGAATCGATCGTGGTTAATATCGGTGAATGTTCGTCTTCCTTGGGATTTTTCATTCTCCGAATGCTTCTTCTCATCGAGCTTCTTTATCGACTTTTACGATGAGAACTTCCAAGAACGGATTTCATTAGCGAGAGAGGCTTGATCTGTGTCTGTGTATTAAAAAAAGACAAAATTGTAAGCCAACGAAAATTGAACGACGTCTCTCCCACGGTTGTCCTTTCGTGATCCATCCCTCGTTACTCCTCTCGTTGATCGCTGAATTTCGGCGAGATACCAGATGGCGGACAACCGTTTCAAAGAGAATATTGAAAAAACGTTCGCTATTAACCACGACGTTCGTTAACTCGTAACAAACCAGAGCTCGATCGTTAATACGTAGGAGTGCACGTGCTTCTGGATTCTAAGTTTAAAAAAAGAAATGAAAAGCAAACAAAGAAAACGAAAAAAGAAAGAAAGCGATAGCTTCGTACAGCCCACACTCTATTTCCTTCAAAAGCTCGTATCGTCGTTTTCTCTCTCTCTCTCTCCCTCCCTCTATCTATCTATCTATCTATCTGTCTATCCGTCTATCTATCTATTTCTCTTTTATGTACGATAAAGGAGTTTTTTTTCGTTCATTTTCGACAACACACCGACAACGATTCCAGCATTCGCCAAAATCATCGATTCGTGCAGCCTCCCGTGCGCTCTCGTTTTTCCTTCCGATGCGAGAGACGGCGAGAAGAAATATATTATAAAGAGAGAAGGAGAGAGAGAGAGAGAAAGCAAAAGCCGAGAGATGCATTCTCAGCCATCGCGTCGTTTGGACGAGGAAAAGAGGTAGGAAATGCTGCTTACACCCCGTATTTCACGTTTTATTGGGCTAAGAAACCCCCTCCGAGCACCTCTATCCTCTCAACGATACGATACGTTCTCTTCGCATTCGGGTCAAGTGGCTATGAATATCTGTATACAGCTGCGGCCGTCCAAAGCAACCGGCCAATTTGTTTGCGACGTTTCGCCAGCTACTAGACTTCTTCCGCCGCTTCTTCGTCCTTTTGCTTACCTTTCTCAAAGAGGGATGACTTATGCCTCAACGTTAGGGAACTTTAAGAAAATATGCGAAAAGCTTGCTATAATTTGACGTCTCCGACATATTCGATAATACCCACGAGGATTCATTCGAATCGGTTTGGATCTATGTTCGAGAATCTTACATTTATCGTGCCGAATGTCGTTCGAAAAGGAGAGAACGAGAGGATTCTCTTTTTCTTTTTCTCTCTTTCTTTCCACGTCCGAACGCTCGGCGATAAATTCGCGCAAAATTATGAATCGACGAGCAAATAGAAGATTCGATGTTCAGAGTACATTTACCCTGTAATCCGCCAAGATGCACGATGCATTCTGGCTCGAACTTGCCGGATAATGACCAGAACTCGGTGTAAGTCACGATCCGGTATTACGAGGCGTGCTCGCGAGACCATTTTAGGTTTTCAGTGCCGCGGTCCTCTTCCTTATCCTCTCTTTACCTACGAGTATCGTGAAACAATTTCTTTCGGATGTAATGGATCATCTTAAAATATCAAAACCTCGATGGGAATTTCTCGACGGAAACATCGAGAATAACGTGCGTAATTATCGTTGTCCCCTAATCGGCGTCTCGTCGATGTCTCGTAAAGAAATAAAATGTTTTCGTTGCTTCGAAATGTGAAAAAGGGAAGATGAAAATAATTTCTCTTTTGTCGGCGCAATACTCCAATTATGTTGCTCTCTGGTTGGCTCGACGGTAACCCGCCTTTTGTTCTCTTTCCAAAAGGAAGCTCAGGTAGGCGGTAGCGCGTCGAAGTCCAAGCTAAGAATAACTCTCGAACAGAGTCGCCACGTGCCTAGTTGCATCTACCAGTCTTCTTCTTCTTCTTCTTCTTCTTCGTCTTCGTCTTCGTCTTCTTCCTCCTCTCTGGACAGCTGTAACTGGTAATTGCGGCGACCGATGCGGTTTCTCTATTTCTTCTTCCATTTCTTTGCTCGGTTTTTTCTTTCCCTTTCTTCGAGTTTCATCGATAAAGAACCGTCTTTCTCTCACCTAGGAGTACTTACCTATCGACATTTAACTCGATCCTGTTACAAGTTCGCGTGCACGCGAGAGTGGTTGCGTGGTGAAACGATGGAAAAGAAAGAGAGAAAGAATGAAGCCGTCCACGTGGGTACTCTTGGTCCACGAATAAACGACTCGGGCTGCCCACGGTTCTGTTGCTGTTACTATTGCCGTCCGTCGTCGAGTGCCTACCGGCATTCGTCCGTTGATAAGTAATCGAGAGTCTCTCGGCTCGAAGACGCGCCAACGATTCTTGCTTTTAAAGTCGCTCGAACGCACGACGTATGCTTATCTAATTCGCCACGTCTCCCCCCCTCCTCTCTCTCTCTCTCTCTCTCTCTATCTATCTATCTACCTTTCTTTCAGATAACACCTAGTCCAACGGAAGAACGTCGCAATATCTTCTTCTCGTGGGATTCGACCGATTATCAAAGCAACTTCTCTGAAATCCTTGTAAAAGTGAGATCGTCATTAGCCGGGGACACGTTATAATTATATTACAAATGTTGCCTTAACGAACCTCTCTATCAAGATGCGATCTTCGTTGTAGACTCCTAAAGACCGAACGTTTAACGGCAAATCGAGTATTAATCGTTCGAGAGAAGTTTCTACTTGTATTTTTCTAGTTCTTCTTTTTGCTCCGTTAGGTTCTAATGGGATAGACCGGGCTGGATATGCCGTTTCGTAAACGATCTTCGTAAACGAAAGGTATCGTTTGCGAGCGAAAGAAAAACGAGATCGCCCTTTCTCGTCGTGCATTTGTAGGGCTGTGCAAGAGAACGGTACGATACGAAGCACCCTTCTCGTTCCGATCAATTTTTTTTCCCTCTCGACGTCTTCCGGCGTCTCGCGCGCCGAAGGGAAATTAAAATGTTTCTAAACTCGGACGTCCACGTTGAATGCCGAGAGGACGAAGAGTCTTCCCTCTCTTTCTCTTCCAGAGAGATTCATTCGGAACGATCGAAGGGAAGAATAAAAGGGAGAGATGAAACGTTTTAGCTATTAGCCGAGCGCTCGCATTGTAATGCAATCTACGATAATCAGACGGTTTCGTATGCTTTAACCGAGACAGAGGAGAGACGGTCCCGCTGGGGAAGCAAATCGGCTTGGAATCTCAACGATGGCTAAAGCTTCCAGTTTAGTCGTGACGTCTGCCGAGCGAGACGCGTTTAAAATTAAATCTAGGCATAGCCGGTGATTTATCAGAAACGTGGCCGTTCAAAAGACAGTTCCTTCTTACGTCGACCTTGTCGTCTCTCCATTCTCATTGACTAGTAGAGCCGTTATCTTAAAAGTTTAATTAACGACACCGTCGATATCGACTAAATCTAAGAGAACAAAGTAATGTAAAATCCGTTGATCGCAAAGTCGAGTAAGTTTATTCGCCGTCCCACGGATATAAGTACGTTCGCGTCCCTTTTCCTCGGAGCCGAACAAATATTTGTAGGGCCGCCTCCGTCGTTCCCCGCCTCTTTGGAGTTCTCTCTTTAGAGAGGATTTATCAAACTACGGAAATCTTAGATGCAAACAGTGATTTTTCTTACAAGACTATCGGCTCTCGCAGTTTTTCGGAAGGGCCCGATGTCGCTTAGTTCCAACGGATTCGAGAATATCTTGGAAGGTACGCGGGCACCGTTCCGTGGATACGTATCCTTCCGCTTTGGGAATCGGTAGCTATTTACACGCGAAATTAGCTACGTTCCAAGAGCGTACCGCGGTCAGGAGAAACTCCATTGTCTTACCTCGGTACCTCGATGAATATAATTTCGAGCGTTGCACCGTATATCCATCAACGTGGCCTTAATCATCTCGCCGAGATTAAATTGAGTCTGAGCTTCGAGCGAATACGTACTCCAGGAAGATTAAAACGTACTCGAAGAGAGAAGAAAAGTTTGCAATTTCTATATTTAGTTCCGGTTAAAACTTTCAACCTGCTGACTCTTCTTTCACGGAAACACTCGACGCTTCTCCGCGAGTGACCGAACATCTCTACGGATGCCAGCGATTGCTTCGTATTTGCGATATTCAATATTTTATTGGCTTAAAGATCTGCCTCGTGGAACGAAATTGTAGTCCAATCGTGGCGCGCTTGGTTTACTTGGTACTACCGGAACTCATTTACCGTCATTTACAGGCGGACATCCTAAATAATATCTAATAATAATAACGATCGAAGGGAAACCATATTCGTTCGACGACGATTATCGCTTCTCGTCTGGCGAAACTTTAACGGAATGTCGGTCGTCGATGCGTCGAACGATTAAACCATGGAAACAGAAACACGATTATTATCTAACGTTCCATTTTTATTCGAAACGAGCATCGGGAAAGCAATCTGTATCTTTCGATTACATCGACGAAATAACTTTGCCTTCGATTTATGAGTGATTTTGTAGCACGCGTCAAAGTCAACGCACAACGTGCATCGGAATATGTCGTTATCAACGACACGCCGAAGGGCGAAGGTACAAAAGCGTAGAATAAAGTTTTCAATGGCGATGACACCAAGTGCAATCGTACTTTTGGTCTTCTTCTATTCAGGACCGCGCACATAGAAAACTATCGTACATGTAAGAGAGCAGTTCGTGCAATCGCGACTTGCAAATGACAGTGGCACTTTTACTCTAGATCCGAGCGCAGCCTTCCATTGTTTCATGCCAGTTTTAAACTACACACGTTCGACGTTCTGACATTGGCCGAAGCTTTGATGGCTTAGCAGACGTTTGGAGATGCTCCGATTGACACAGCGGTTATATTTCGATAATTGGCGATTACGAAATATCATTATTCTACGTATACGATTAAAAAGAAACAAAAAGTTGTACGAACAGATCGTCGAAAGAGACCTTAAAACTCGTCTTTAAAATTCCTCGAACATGGCTATCGTTGAGTCGAACTTTTAGAGAGGGAAAGTAACTCTATAGGAATGTAGCGACGAGTACGTCGGTCCTCTGATACGCAGAAAACGTTTAGATTACAAGGGCACGGGCTAGGCAAACTCGGGCACTGCTGTAAGCTTCGGATACGCATGTACATATGTACGTAAACGTACATGCGTGTGTCGATGTATTCAAAGGTGCAACCCTTTCATTAGCGCGTAGGCCACGCGTTCTATTATGTCTGACAAAACATCCGATTCCATTGTCGGCGAACAATGTACGTCGTGGTCACGTGTTCCACTTTCGATCATTATTCGCGAAGTGTGCATAAAATTGACAAATTGCTCGCGATTTTCTCTCTCTCTCTCTCTCCCTCCCTCCCCTTCTCTCTCTCTCTCTCTCTCTCTCTCTCTCTCTCTTTCTCTCTCTCTCGTTTCACGTCGCGAGGTTGCACGAGGGTGCACGAGGGCGCACGAGCGAGTGAAAATTCTTTTCACGCGACGTCTTGACACCGTTGACAGCTGTCACCGACGTCGAGTTCGTCCTTCAAAAACAAAGATCGAAGAACGAGAGCGTCCCTCGACGTCAGAGGAAAGAGAGAGAGAGAACACTAGTAGTCTCCAAGTTCGACCCTTTGCAGCTTTACGCACAGTGCCCTTTAAATCGTTGATTTAAAATCCATTCCCGCTACTCGAAAACTGCCGAACGGTGAAATTTTAACGACGTATCCGCTCGCTCGAATGAAATGATTTAAGACGCGATATTGGCCACGAGAGCTAAATTCTTCCATTTTTTTTATCTCTCTTTCTGTTCTCTCCCAAATCTCTCTCTCTCTCTCTCTCTCTCTCTCTCTCTCTCTCTCTCTCTCTCTCTCTCTCTCTCTCTCTCTCTCTCTCTCTCTATTTTTGACACGGACGCGACGCGTGCTTCGAAGAGATAAAACGTTCGCTTTTGTCTACTCTTGGTCGTCTTGAAAAACGGGCATTCAGAATCAGACAGTTGCGATCCCTCTTGATGGAAGGAAAAAGGGTCAAATAGCGAACGAGAACGGTAAAGTTTTTTTCATATCTTGTCCAAAGTCAAAGCCACGAATGAAGAGAGAAGATAAAGAGAAACGAAGCGCGGTCTTGCTCACTCTCACTCTCGCTCTCTCTCTCTCTCTCTCTCTCTCTCTCTCTCTCTCTCTCTCTCTCTCTTTCTCTTCACGTGTTTTATCACAATAGGAAGAGAGGTCCCGTTGAGTGATACTTCCGACAAGGCAATCCACTGAAATAGATGAAGAGATCTTCCTCGGTAGTCGAGCACGCGTCAACTTTTGCTTATTATGTGTGTATGTTTGTGTGTATTCGTAGATATACGAGTAGAATTTGTCTTGGGACGTCGTTCTTGTCTTACCGCTCACACGAGATGATCTTAGAGGCGTAACAATATAACGCGTAATTAGGAATTAATCGGAGCGAGTAAGGTCGAGAATCGATGTTTTACGAAGGTAGCAACTTTGTCCGATACCTACTTGAGATTAAAATTCATTGGAATGTAGGAAAGATTCCAATTTTTCGTCTCTTGTAAGACGAGTGCTGTAATGGCTAGGAATATAGTTAGGAACGAAGCCAACGGATTAGAGCTTTTCTCGAAAAAAAAAAGTTGAACGTTCATCCGGGAAATGGAGAATTAGATTAAAAGAAAGGGCGGAAAGAAGAAATAAGAAGTGGCCGAAGGTCGATCCGGTAACGTAAGCGAACGCGACGTGACGGTCGAGGGCACGAGCCAACTCGAGCTTCTCTTTCAACTTTGGGGGTGATAAATCGAATCTTGGAATTCTACCGTGGGCTTAACCCGGATAATCGGTCGAGACAGCGTGCTCGTTGCGTCTCGTTACTCACCGATGCCATATAAATTGTCTGGATTGTAGGCTAGCGGAAGGATTACCGTTAGACAAATCTTTTTTCTATTCAGGTGAATAGTCAGGGCTCGAGGAGCAATTCTATCGAGTTTTCGAATATACGTATTTACGGTCTTTATCTTCCGACTTCCAACGGGTTCGAGATAATCCAAAGGAATCATCGAAGATAAGTATCGAGAAGGGCGGTTTAATCGCACAGAGAAAGAAATTTTCTTTTAGCTTTATCGATATTTTTCATAGATAATATGGAATTATCCGCGAGGTGACGAGATTTAGTCGCGTTCAAGCGTCTTTAGATTTATTCTCATCGTTGGGCTCGTTTGCGTGAGACGACTCGCGTCATCTCGATTTATTTCTCGTAACGCAACATCCAGACGACGACGATTACGAGAAAGGCGCGGGAAAAACGCGACCGAGTCGAGTTACGCTCGTCCCAGAAATTAAGGACTGCGCGAGCGATTAATTTAACGCTTACCCGTGTCGAGTCATTCACGTTCGTTCTCCCCCAACGTGCAGATCGCGTCTTGAAAGCCCAAAGGCATCGTCCTCGTCACGATCTCTCTGGAAACGATCTCGACAAGTACGACGTTTTCATCGTAATCCGATGACGCGAGCTATTCGTATGTCCGTTTTCTTCCTTTCTCTCTCTCTCTCTCTCTCTCTCTCTCTCTCTCTCTCTCTCTCTCTCTCTCTCTCTCTCTCTCTCTCTCTCTCTTCGTCTCTTCAAACGAGTAAGCCAGCAGCTTTAAATGTATGTAAACTTCTTCGTGGGGGAGACAAACGAAGTACGTTGATTAGCGTGCCACTCGTAATAGCATCTTGTTCGAGATTCGCCGACGCCAAGAAATAAAGACGTCGTACGCGCAGATTACTCACGTTTAAACGTCGGACGAAGCGTATTATCGAGCACGTGGTAGTGTTCCTTGGTTGAGGCAAAACGATGAAAGTCGATCAACAGGCACGTGTAAACTTTCCTCCTCGAAGCACCGCACGTCGTTTCCTCTTGGTACTTCATCAGAAATTTACGAGATGTACCTATCTTTGATCTCTCCCTTTTTCTCTCTTTAAATCTCTCTCCTCATTCTCCGTCACGTTCGACTCCGGTTGTTACGTCTTGATCGATATTTTAAACAATTTTTGCGGAGCGATAACGTCTCGAAAACGAAGACAAAGATCGATGAGTCGACGGACTCTCGAGCCAGATCTTTATAATTAGAATCTCGATCGAGCCAGACGAAAGATTTTATTTTCTCTCGTACTGGCTATCTCGAATCTTGTTTTTAACGTTCGCGAGACCATCGAGATGGATCCACTCGAACTCTTTCGGAAAAGGACTGAATCGTCGAGGGGACGACCAACTCTCGCGATCTCTTCCGCGTTCGCGAAAGAAGATACGGCGGTCGCGCGAACTCCGCCGACGAAACGTTCGTCTTGAAACGAAGCACAGTCACGAAGAGACGGATTGACGCACACCCGTCCTATTCTACGCTAGCATGATATATTTATAGCGTCAAAATGGAGAAGTCCGCGTGTAAATCGTCCGTGACACGATTTTCCGAGGCGATGCTCAAAGGGACTCGATGATTTACGAGAGAGATCTCATCTTCCTTTTTTTCCCCTTTTCGCAAGCGTAAGAGGAACGGACGGTCCTCTTCGCTCGACGGTCAATGACAGAAGTGCATCGGATGGCGTAAAGGCCGGCGCACGTAAGAGACTCGGACGGGAATCGTCTTAATTAGGCGCGATTAACCGAGACGCACGGTGCAAGTCTCGAACGGACAGGCAGAAGGAACAGAGAGAAGCCAAGAAAGAAAGAGAGAAAGAGATGGCTAGATGGAAGAAGACCGAGACGTTAACGGAGCACGCGAGTTACTCGGAACTACGAGTAGTCGAGAGGCTGCGACTCGTTCGCTTGGTGACCATCGTAGCACTGAACACCGAGAGTAGAGTTCTCTCGAGCGAAGAGCGAAGAGCGTAGGGCTTCGGCTTCGTGTATTCGATCTCCCTCCCTCGCTCTCTCTCTCTCTCTCTCTCTCTCTCTCTCTCTCTCTCTCTTTCGCGCGTATAACCACCCCTGTCGCCTCCCCTTTCACTTCATCGCACTATTTTGTTCGCATCTCTTTCTCTCTCTCTCTCTCTCTCTCTCTCTCTCTCTCTCTCTTTCTCGCACTCGTTTAACCTTCCACGTGTATATTCACGTGGCGGCACGCATACGCTCGCCCACGTGGTCTCCGATGTTAGCCAGCAGCACTCGAAAAAAATGTCAGGACGATAAGGACGTTGATTCTCTCGCTACGTGCTCACTTTCCGTACCAGGTTTCTGCCGTCAACTGGTATTTAATCTCGTTAGACACTCGAAAAGTCAGCGCAAATAAAATGTAAAAGTTTTTCTAAAATCGTAACGACGCGATGAAATACGATATATTCGAGCTTTTGCTTTATCCTTCGCATTCGACCTTTCCTTTTTCGTTTTTTCTTTTCTTTCTTTTCCATCGAATCGTTCCGTTTGTTTCTCCACCGTTTCATACGCTACTTTTTACAAAGTCTAACATTGCCCAAACAACTTGTTGATATAATTTCTGTAAACATACTCGTATCTCAAAGTCCTCCAAAGACCCTTCAGAGTGTATGTTTACAAAATTGTAATAAAATTGAACGATATCTGAGAACATAGATAAGAGTATGCGTGATTCGACCCTGCGTACGTCCTTGAATAAGATTTGAAACTACGTATTTACAATAAGGTTGTACGGTGTTTTTATTAGTTTTTTTTCTTCTTCTCTGCTGGTTTATCCTTCGTTCTCTGCGGTTGAAAATAATCGAGTAAACTCGGCGCGCCATTACAATGACATCGCATTCCGATCCGCCAGTGTCATTCTTCCATTAAAATATTCGATATATCGCGTTTGATCATTATCTTCGTAAAACGTTCTTTCGAATATACTTATGAACGCGTTGAGTTACGTTAATTAGTACCGAACTAGGTGAGAGATGCTTTGGAGTAAAAGAAGGGAGAAAACTTTGGAAAAAGAAGAAAAAAGAAAGATTCCTTAGCTTACCTCAAGTACGTTTCGTCTCTCGGCGAATTCTTATTTTTTACGGAAAGCCTGAACTTTTCGATATTCGATCCATCTTTTAACAACTTTCTTCGCTAACGATCGTTTAAGAGAGTTTTAAATACTTTCAATGAGAACTCTTAGAAAGACATCTATCTGGGATAGGCGACAAAGTACTCTTCGCGCTCATCCCCTTTTCTCTCTTGTACATTCGATAATTAATTTTTCGAACGTTCCTCTCCCTCTCTTTCTCTCTCTCCGGATATGGGATTAAAGAAGAAATCGATCAACGATACGATGCGATAGTTTAAGTTTAGGCCGACGAGAGACCGTCGAGTTTATAGACCGAGAGTTATCGGAAAAATCACCGGCGCATTCGTACGGAGCAAAACACTTAACGATTTCACGAAGCCTCGGCCCACGCATCTCGAATCAAATATAAATGCAAATCTATGAATACTCGCGTGTAGAGTCGAAGCGCCACGCCGGCGGAGGCCGTACGTACACACGGTTTGACGCAGGGAGGAATTCTGAAGCGCGCCTCCTCGCTAATGCAATCGAATTTCGAGGACGTGCGTCTGTCTCCCAGTCGTTCTCGGCTCGGCCGTTAATTTGATTCACAGATGAGGTCGTTAATACTTTTCTCCGCATTAATGTTCCCGGACATTTCCAAGCGTTCGACTGTTTTCTACAACCTCCTCGTTTAACACCGACGAATCCTTTTTTCCTTTCTCGTTCTTGCGTAATCGGATAAAATTGAAAGAAGAAGAAGAAGAAGAAGAAGAAGAAGAAGAAGAACGGACGTTACGTCACAAATCTTGAAATCTCCATTGATCCGACTCGGGATCGATCTAGACGATTACGCCGTGAGAAAACTGCTAAATGGAATTCCATTAACGGCCGTTAACTCTTTGCACACCGATCGAATGACAAAACGAGAGAATTACATGTCTCCTATACTGATATGTATGCGCACCTGTGCCCATTTACTTATGCGCACCGTGCGTCTGGCATTAAGTGTCTTACAACGAAACAGACGCACGATTTCCGACGCAGAGACATTTTCAAGGATCTCGAAGGACGCCAATATCCTCTCTTGGCCGTTCGACTTTCCTTCCTCTCTCCGCTCGTTAAATTCTTCGTAAAGTCTATTCTATCGCTTTGTCTCATATCTCTCTTTATCAATGAGCCGAGAGGAGATTAACCGATAATCCTTACGATAACGTGTTTCGCACGTTCTTTCCTACGGCGCGCATCATTTTTTTCTCCGACATCTGAAAAGCACGTGCTCGCGAATTCTACGACTATGTCTATGAGCAAGTAAATGAGTAATTATCGTCGTCCTTCTTCTTTTTACTTCTGTAATTTTTTTCTCCTTATTTTTTAAACAACGAGGAGTCTTTCATCGTTAGAGACGGTTCGTTTCGTAAAATAGCAGGATATAAATACTTTGTTTTTATGTACTTGCTCGTATGAATTTTTAAGCGCAACGCTGTTTGGATAAATAAGAAGGCGAGTATCGAGTACGGATTTGTTCGATTAAGCGAAGAGTTTTATCGTAGCTAATATATAAAATAGCTAGCACAGCGGTTAAACGTAACCCGACTTATCTCTCTTTTCTTTATTACGTTCTTTCTTACGATCTCTTCTCTCCCCTCTCTCATTCTCCCCTCCTCCCATCCTTCCCGAAAGAAACTACTCTCGCGTCTTTTCGCTCTTTACTTCATTTTCGAGATCGTCGTAGGTTATCGGTTTTCCGGGACTGTGTCGAACAAGTTTCGAAAAAGAGCAATCCCTCGGGAGGAACGAGCACTGGGATAGGAATACTCTACTCGATTTGATGGGAAGAGCGAGCCGATTTGCTTCAGTAACGAGTGCATGCTACGAAATTCTCTCTCTCTCTCTCTCTCTCTCTCTCTCTCTCTCTCTCTCTCTCTCTCTCTCTCTCTCTCTCTCTCTCTCTTTCTCTCTTTCTGTGTGTGTGGGCGCACGCGCAAGCTGTTTGGCGATTACCTATCCTACCTACCACAATTTAAAAAAGAAAACTTTTAAAGGGCTTTAGTTTTCGTTCGACTATTTCCGTACGATTATCCAACAGCGATCGAAAATCTCGCTGCAAAAATCTCGTTAGAAAAGCAAGTATAAGTAATAGATAAGGTACGAATAATGTCGTAAAGGAAGTACTCTTGGGAAAAATAAATGCAACGCTCGATTATTCGATGTATTATCGTCTCGACTTGTCGAAAGAAGAAAAAGGGAAAAGAAAGGATCGGGAAAAACGAACGTAAAGATTACAGAAACAGATCGGGATAGATTTTTTGGTAAAACAAGACAGCGAGTTACAAAAGGCATCGTTAATTCGAAAGGAATGTTCGATAGAACGGAATAGAGCCGAATGAAATAGCTAGGAGGTTAGAGTAACCTACTTGAAGAAGGAAAATATAAAAAAGCCTAGGCGTTCCGCTTCTTCGAGCATGAATGGGGACCGTTCTAGAGACAATATTTGTAGTAATAACATCTTGACGATTCCTTATACGCGTTTGAAGAACCTGAAGAGCCTACTTCTACCTCCTGGAACGCCTTTCAGCGCCTCGAATAACGTCCCCCGACGATGTTTGATTTGATTTTCTGTCTCGAAAGAAGCGTGACAAGAGTCTTATCGCGACTAGGAAAACTTGACCGAGTACTCCTACGCATTTACCTACACGGACATAGGTTAGCTTAATGCCTCTTTTACGTACTTTGATTCGATTCGACGAAAGGACTCCTTCGAAAAGCTTGCTTAAAATCGTTTTATTTATCCAGACTGTAAGAATCATTCGAAAGGTACAGGATAGTTACCGAGTCATCGTATCGACGAACTGCTTATCCGCGAGAAATGATATCGTTATCGACGTAAATTCGTAAAGTCGATTTGTTTCGACCACCGGCCAAAGTGTAATCTCGTAGGATCGTTAACGTTGACAACTTTACAAACGAACGTTTGAGGAAAAAGGAAGAAGCGGTTCTGGAAAAGGGAGGACCGAGAAAAGACCCTTTTTCTCACTTTCGTATACTTTCCGCGTGTAAAACGTTCTCCATGCACGTGACGTTTATACAATATGCCTCCATAGAACGTATGCACGCTGAATATTAAGAGCTCTCTTTCTCTCTTCTTCTTTCTTAAGTAACTTGAAAAACGACTCGCTTTTAAATCATACGTCCTTAACGCATGTATATCGCAAAGAGGTCGACTCATCGTAGAAACGAGACATGCACCGAATTTCGTCGGCAACGACGCCGATAATCGTTGTCGTTTATTTTTAAGATGCGCAGCGCGACGTAGTTTTCTTCCTTTTCCGAAAGAAACGAGCAATGTCGGGAAAGGTATATCCTTTGGGTTTCGTTAAAAGCGAAACGCTCACGGGTAGACGAACGATCGTAAGCCGCGAAAAGTTAGTCGAGAAACGGCTTCAAAGGTTTACCACGTCAAAGGAAAGGAACGTGTGTTCGCCCGCTCAACGTGCATAACTTAGAAACGCATGCGGATGTCCGAGCAGTGAGAACCAAGCTGGACGATGAAGTCGTACGATTTATTACGAATTTGCACGCCTTTCTCCGGGTCCGTATATATTAGTACCGATGAGAGGCAGGTGCCGCCTTTCGCAAAAGCTCTACGAAAATCGTTAGTAGTTTTCTTCCGTATCGTCGTAAATTCGTTTTTGGATCGACGCGACGTACGCGGATAACGCCGCTTGGAATAACGCGAGTTCTTATATTCCCTATATTCCGTATCAACCCGTCCGACTTTATTTTAGATTGTCTGTTAAAAGTCGGATTTAAAAATCAAAGGAACGTGCTTTCACGAACGTGCTCTCTCTCTCTCTCTCTCTCTTTCCTTCGCAGAAAGGTGCTACAAAGGGCAGCGACATAAAGTCCGGCGGCTTGCATCGAGAACGTTTGCGAACGAAACGAGGACTCGCCGATATATTCTAGGCAATAAAATCGATATGGCCCTTTGTCCCAAGGAATCATCGATCAACTTTCGTCCGACAGACGCGCATTACGTTACTTTACTGCCTGTTTAAGAGCCGCAGTTAAACATTCGTAGGAGCCCTTGACCTCGCGCACTCTCCTCGTTTGCTCTCTCTCTTTCCGTCTCCGTCTCTCCCTCCCTCTCCCTCTCCCTATTGCTTTTCTTTGCGTTTGAAAGTACATCTCTTGACGCGTTAGAGATCGTCGACCTGAACATGCTGAAAAAAAGAAAGAAAAAGGTGGGAGCCGATAGTAGATTCGATTCGCTCGATATTTTTCACGATCAATCGACATCAATTTTATGCTCGTTAAGCAGGCACAGAAACGTTTGGCCGTTTTCCGAGAGAGCGTGTGGGAGAGAAAAGGACGGTACTATCTGGCTCCTCGTTCTGCTGCCTCGAATCTAAACGCAAAGATACAAAAGCCGAACGTTTTTCGTATGGAACCGGAAGCACTCGATATCGGGCCCTTCCGTTCGCTCTTCCCTCATTATCGTCGTCGTGACCGAGTCTACGTCCACCTACTTTTCTCTTTCTTCCTCTCTTTTCACGTTGGTCCATGCTCCGCTTCGTTAACTCGTCGAATCTGACACACTTTTTCTATCTCGATTACCACGATGTCGATTGATTAGTCGACGATAAGGTCTTTCTTCAAAATTTTTCTCTTTTTCTATCCTTCTCCGATATCGTAAAAGTTTTAATTAAATCCGGCATTACCAGCGACGACGATTGTCTTGCCATTCAGAAATAAACTTTCCTCTCGGTGATCAAGGTCGAATGACTTGCCTTTTCTCGGTGGAAGATCTAAAGGGCGAATTCGAAATTTTCTCAAATGCGCGAAAGTCGTGATCCTCGAGGAAGGGCTCTCGTTCTATTTTCTGCTCCATTTGTCTTTGATAGCCAGTTTTCCCAAGCGTTGATCGCTCTCCCGGGAAAAAAGAAAACAAAGAAAAAAAACGTTTGCGGAATGTTCTCCTTTTTTCCTCTTCGATGTGTCGAGTCGGCACGCATAAAGCACATTTAAAATTCTATAGGATCAAGGACGGGCATACAGGATTATCTACTTCTGTGCTTTATTATTACTTCTTGTAACGATGAGATTATCCAGCCTCCAGAAGCAACGCGGCCTCTCCCTCCTTCGACGCTTCTTTTTCTTTTTCTTTTTCTTTTTTTCTTTCTTTTTATCTTTTAATTAGCATATATAATCTCAAGCGTAAAATAACGTACACGAAACGGACGCCACGCCGAGGAGATTCGTAATCTAATGGAGTGTCTGGGAATGATATAAGTATCGTTCGTTGAAAATTCATTGAAAATACGTTAGATCGATCGATTAATATTGCGATGAAAATTTTCAATGAAATTCTTTTATACCGACGAAATTGTACAAAAAAAAAATCAAGCTAATAAAAATAATTGCTTCGTCCGACTTATAAGCACGCCACGATGTAATTAATTAATCATATAAGACGGCATTAAATATAAGCACATATGCAAATGAATTTTTACCTACGGATCCATTCATTCTCATATATTTATGATAACACGTTTACCTTCCCTCGTTTTTTTAAGGAAACAAAATATCTATATTTTTACGTCGGACTGTTCGATAAGATTGGATTAAAAAAAAAGGAAGAAATTTTGAAATAAGTTTGCAATGGGGGATCAAAAACGAAAAAATTGACGATACGTTCGCAATCGACTTCGCCGAATCGTGCGAACAATTTCGATAACGAATTCTTTCTTTTCTTTTCTTCTTTTTCTTTTTTCTTTTTGTTTTTCTTTTTTTTCACGCTACGAGCTCCCTTACCCAAGAAGACATCCTCTTCGTGTCGACGCTAACGTTTCCATTAACCTCGGTTTAAGGTCCGTGCGTGACTTTGACGAGGATCGAGTCCTCCCCCCTTTTACCCTTCTTTTTCATCCCATATTATTCGGGAACACTTGGGAGGTCGCTCGTAATCGGCCTTGCGGCGAGCCTCAGATCCAGCTTCTTTCTTTTTCTCCTTCCCTCTCTCTCTCTCTCTCTCTTTCTCTCTCTCTTATTCTTCTTCCTACACTAGTGTATCGTAACACGACCACTTCTTACTAGACCGCGGCCACAACTTTACGGCTCGATTTCCTTTCGATAAAAAGATCGAGTGATAAGCGATCATTTAAATAGGTGACGGTTGAAAAGTGTCTCAAACTGATTTTCATTTATACAATTATTTTGTAGGCTCGAAATTGGGAATTCAGAGCTTTCGAAACCGTGCAGTGCTCGTAATCGAGAAACAAGTTTGGGTGTTTGTAGACTCGTGGAAACATTGCCGACGATAGGACCGTTTCGGAACGGCAAGAGGAACGAAATCGAGTTTCGCTGAAACATGGTCGACTCGTGCGTAGTAACCCTTCATCCGGTTTTAGATGTTCCACCTCGGGCCTATTGTTGGCTACACAATAATTGCCGTTAGAGCACCAAGTAATACGGGAAAGGAGGTTCATTCGGCAACGATAGCACGAGCTATTACGTTAAATGCCAGTAATTAAGCCAGCGGCTCTCCCTGCGATTTTTTCTTTCGCTTTTGGTTTTATCTTTTACCTTGGAAATACCTCGCGACGACTCTACATATCGAACGCCGTACTTTCCGAATGCAAATTATTATCGACCGTATTGCATTAATAAACGCGAGTTAATAAATATTCAGGGAGATCGATTCGTTTCCAGCTTCTTCTCTTTCTCATTCTCGTTTTAAATAACGTCAGCGCGTATCCGCGTATCCGCATCCACGAGGATCAACGAGTGATTTATTATTAAAATAAGTCACACGTTATTTCAGTAACACCCACGGATTCGAGGTTCGTTCGTTCGTTCGTCCGTTCGTTCGATGCCTTTCTCCGTTTTGTCCTACGAAGGATACGCCACTCTCGACCTTCTAAATTTAAATATATCGCAAGCAAAAATATTCGTTCGAACGTATTCCGCTCGTCGAACCTGAACTTGGAATTTATTCGGTCCCGCTAAAAAAAGAAAAGAGCAAAAGAAGATCGAAGAAAGTTATTTATAAAAGATAGAAAAGAGATTGTAGAAAGTTTTCAAAGGTTTAAAGCTTTTTGAGAATCGAGGGAGAAATGAGAACCACTTTCGTGTAATCGACACTCTAGAGAGAATACACAGCGCGGCCGAGGGCGTCTATTTCTCACGCTTAACTATTACCGTGTCAAGCTCGTGCCCGAGTTATTTGCGCCAAGAAGCATTACTTCGAGGAGGAGCCCTTGTGAATTTCGAAAAAGGTCCTTGAAACGAGAGAGAAGACGTTGATAACTTTCGTCGTCGTCTCTTTCTCTATCGCAAGCGCGTTTTAAGAGTGGTCCGAGTGTTGGAAATAAAAACGTCGATCGCTTGTAAAATATCGAAACATGGAAAGTTTCGATGGTGTTAAGGGAAAAAATGTTTTTGCCAGACACTCGACACCCGGACACCCGACGCGGCAAAAGGATGCCTCATTGGATTTTGCGTCGAAGAAGCTAAGAAATTTTCGTTGCGTTTTGTCTTGCGCCTGCAAACGCAATGGGACGCGGCGCCTACCGATCGTTTGCCGGACCACCCCGAAGATTCTCCGTCTCTCTCCTTCTCTCTCTCTCTCTCTCTCTCTCTCTCTCTCTCTCTGTCTCTCTCTCTCTCTGTCTCTCTTTCCCTTCTCTCCGATATCCAATTTTTGCAGCAAACTTCATGTCTACGCGATCGAAAAGAAAATTTGAGAAAGACGCGTCATTTCTTTTCTTACTTTAATATTTCTCTTTAAGAAAGGATAAAGTTCCTTTCGCGCGGCGAAATAAATAATAAGTACTTTCCGCAGAATGGTAAGTAACAACAGGGTGGGACGGAAGAATATATCAAAATTGGTCCGAGATGCGTGCGAGACGTTTAAGGAAGATCCCAAGAATCTCTTTGAAAACGGTCCAGCCTGTCTTTCTCCAGGCAAAAAAGGACGTATCTCGTTCGAAATATGTAATACGCCTATTCTAACTCCTTCTCCTCCTTGTCCTCGTCATCGGTTCTCTCGTCCCTCCCTTCTTTTCTCGACTTAAATTATGCGCCCTTATCTAAAGGGGGTCGAAATAACCTCGCAGCATTTTCCCCGCTGAATTTATTAGCCCCGGGGCTTCCATGTCAGTTAAATAAATATCAAAGATATCTTACTACGTATGGCCGCTAAATCTGTCGTTTCGGTGGCACCGGGGGAGTTTAGGAAAACAGAGAAAAAGAGAAAAAGAGAAAAAGGAGAAGGTTTCCTCGATATTTCGAAAGACGAAACTTCCCAGAGACACGAAAAGAGTACGCGTGCCTGTTTTTCTTTCAAACTTTCCTCAATCACCCACTTCCTCGGTGGTTTCTCCTTTCAAATTTATCATCATTATGATTCTTGGAGAAGGTTGCTCTGCCGATTCCACGTGCCCATATTTCAAACCTTGGAAAGGAATTCCAATGGACTATCAAAGACTTTAAGGTCCGTTCCTTAAGTATCCACTTGGATAAACTGGCCGATAATCTCTTTCCGACTAATTTCGTAATTATAACGTAGTATTATACTTCGATTCTAAATCCGATGTGGCTGGAAATAGAAAAGGCCTCGCGTCGTGATATCTTTATTGTAAATAACGTATCATCAACGAATCTAGTTTCGACTTGAAAATTTGAATATATCACGCGGAGATGTAAAGATGTGGATACGAGCGGTCCTTTCCTCCTGAGAAATAACAAGGTGCGGGAGAAGCGTCGGGAAAGATCGTCGCAAAGGAACGATGCCGTCTACGAATCCCAGTGAAATCTTTTTAAAGTCTCCACCCGTCTTAGTAACCACCTACCGTGCCGAGTCGAGTCGAGCCGAGCCGAGCCGAGCCGAGCCGAGCCAACTCCGGAAATTGAGCCTTTCGATTTCACGGAATTTCCTTCTTCTCCGAAACTCCTACTATATTTAATTTTATTTAAAAAGCAACGATGACCGATCGTACGTCGTAACCAATAAAAAGCACTTTATCGAGAAATCGTAAATCGTTCTCGTAAATCCATCGCGATAAATTTCTTAATCCCAACGATAATACGATGCTGTAAACGTCGGAAGTAGGAGATACGTTGATTCGCGAGGAAACAGTTTCCCCTGCAATGTGAAATTTTTTTTTTTTACGACGAACTAGGTGAGCTACCTTCGATCGGCTCGAACGAAGAACGTGTCGGAATTCTAGGGTGTATTGTTCGTGACTTGGTACTCTGCCAGTTTCGAGCGTTCTGGTACACAGTAGCCGGTACCGCTTCCTCACCCTGGTAGCACCTTATTAATGAGCTACCCATTTTCACGAGTGATTTACCGTTTCCCTTTGTAATTCTTCCTACAGTCTCGGTTACTAAGATATTTAATGCGAACGTTCTTCGTATACTACGCGTGACTACACTCTGTCATCCTCTTCGTCGGATTCGAGATACCCAAGACTTCTCCTCTTATCGACCAAGGATCTCTCTTCGATATTATTCCCAGGGTGGACGTTCCTTATTTTCCGTGAAATTATTTTCCTCTTTTGTCCGGCGACGAGACAAGACGGAAAGAGACAGAGGGAGAATTTGTCTCATGAATGCGTTCGATAGTTAAACCACGCACGACAGAGAATAGGGAGCCGAGCCAAAATGAAACGACGTGTAACGCGAGAGGCGAATAAAGCTTCGACGATTTATTCGTCTCGGACTTGAGAGAAGCACCGATCTAAATATTTGAGAGCGCAGGAGCGCTCGAAGCGACAGGTAAAAATATTTTAGCCTGTGGGCGAAATAGATTGAGAACCATCGCGTCGACGGGCGTATTTTCGTCGATGGAAAATATCGAAAAATCACGGTCAAATGAATTAAAGTAGGGGAGCGAAGAAAGAATTTCGAAGCCAAGGACGGATAATCGTCCCTCGATTTTGCATTTATCGACGATCGCGGTGTAAGTATCCTTTCAAACTGTCGAATCCTGCAAGACATTCCAAATTGCTGGGTCGAATCCGTATAACTCCTTACAAGTAGATATCCTTAGGAAATTATCAAAAAAAATAATCGCGTCGAAAGGGACGTCATTGAGACATGTTTTTCTTACGTCCCTTATCGCAACTGACATATCAATTTATCACAAGTCGTGTGATTTATTCTTCTCTGCTTCTAACTTTCGAGGTTTATTTCAATTTTCGATATTTGTAGTACGTCTTCTCTCAATAACGAATGAATTCTCGTTCATAACGATCGTCGAAGGAAAAACGATATTCGATTTCCCAGGTAAACAATAGGACGAAACAAGCGTAGCGCGTCGCTGAAACTGTTTCCGACTTTAACATGAATTAAACAACCCCTCGGCGTTTAGAGCGGATAATTAATTCTCTTCGTCTCATCGTGCAGACCTCTCCTATTGTCGTCCTCTTTCCTTTCCTTCGTACTCTTTTCTTCTCCCGACTTACCCAACACAAATATCCATACCGATTAATTAGGATCTGCCGTAGTAGAAGCTTGCGAGAAATTAATCAGCTTGCTTTTATTCTATCGCTCGGCCTGAAGTTTCTTTTCTATACTCTATCCTCTTAACCAACCACAATTTTACGAGATAATATTCAACGTCCAAAAAGATAGCGCACGAGCTCGATCGACGAAAAAGATCGGTCTCGAATGATAGATAAAGTAAAAGGGGAAGATTATGTCGGATGCCGCAACGCGAAAGATAGAAAAGATTCGCGCTACACCATTGGCTCGTGAGTAGGAAAAAGGGTGTTACGTCGAGGTGTACGCGCTTGTATAATATTTAGGTCGCGTGATCAGAAGCACGATTACAAAGTGTAGCTCCTCTTTCCTGCAGAAAGCGTGACGTCGAGCTTTACGACGGGCCACGAGACGATAATGTCGCAGGATCGTAAAAGCAAACGGTAATTTTAATCCTGCTGCGTAGAGTACCTAGAATATACGTGTAGTAAAGAGAGAGAGAGAGAGAGAGAGAATTTTTGAGCAACGTGGAAAGCGGAGAAAGCGACGCCTCGCTCGTTCAAAGTACATGTCGGGTAGACGCCGGTGAAATGGCTAGAGATTTAAAGTAACAGAAGAGAGCGGAGGTGGAGAAAAGAGGGGCGAGATGAAAGATAGAGATAGAAGGGAGAACACTTCCTTTGTAATACAGTTTTTTTTAGGTTAAGCGCGAGTCTCGCAACCATGACGCTTGACTGGAAGAAACTTTCACGTAGGTTCCGCCGGAAAACGAAAGGACGAAACAGAAGAGAAAATAGATAAAGTTAAAACCGATAATTAATTCGGTCACGTTCTGACGTTTTCTTCCTGATAAAATATCATTTTGTTTTTATCCACTAGTAATGTTATTTAGCTACTCTTTCCATTTCTTATAATCTTGTATATTTAACTCGGTTCCTCGAAAGCTCCCGTTATCTTAGAAACGAGATGTTTGCAAACAGAACGAAGAAGAAAAAAAAGATCAACGTAACAAATGATTTCCGAGAAAAATTTCAAGATGGGCTTTCTCAAAAGTTCAAACTTTTCTTTTCTTTTTTCATAGTTCTTTGTTATCGAGGTACTAGTTTGCTGTGTATACAATAATAGAGCCGTATGCGATACACGTATATATATATAATAGAGCGTTGTACGTTCGTTCGTTCGTTCGCGTACACACGTGCGAGTCGGGTTCAATTTATTTCTTCAACCGGGCGGAAATTAAAATCGATCATTCTCTACTCGTATCTCGTCGAAATCGTACCCTTACCACCTTTCGGCTTCTTTTCTCTATCCCTCGTACGTTCTCTCGCGAGAAAGAAGAAGATTGAAATTGCTCGAGAGTCGAGAGAGAGAGAGAGAGAGAGAGAGAGAGAGAGAGAGAGAGAGAGAGAGAGAGAGAGAGAGCACCCTAAATAAATAACAACGGCCAAATTCAATCGGCAGGTTATTCGGGTCGGCCGAACGTTTCCATCGATCGTATCCACCATTTTACAAGCGGAACTGTACAACGAAATCTCTTTGGCTCTAGCCTCGATACCCTGCTCGATATGCGAATAGATCGAGAGAACATGGACGATAATGCATGTCCGGATCAGTCAGTTTCTCTTTGTCTTTGACAAAAGAAATATAGATTTTCGGTGGAGTTTGGCAAGTATGCACGTAGACGCGCGTCATAGAACTTTCGCGATAACGAAATGAAATTTCTACGGGAGGTGTAGGGGGTCGTTCTAAAAACGATGGCGACCCGGTTTCACATAATACGACTCCTCGGTACGGAAATGCTGACCCGAACACACGTGGCTATGATTCCTGTCACCTGACAAAAGATCCCAGAACTGCTTTCCGAGGCATAACGACCTAATCTCTGACCTCCGATCGTTTCTCGCGAGTTTCAAAGAGAAAAAATCGTTGTTACCGCCTCGAACCGGTCGATCTTCGATTTTACGATTACGAGCGACCATCGTGCGAAGGGATGAACGGCCGCGAGTGGATATATCACTGGTCGTTTATTATCTACGGTGGATAAATTTTTAAGGTTGAATCTATTTACTGCGTAGTTCGAGACGAAGAGAAATTGTTTCGTAAATAACGTTCCTCTTATTTTCTTTTCTTTTCACAAGGAAGACCTCGTTATTTCGTAGTCTATATAACGCACGCCGAGCGACATGCCGAGCGTATCCATGAGAGTAGAGAGTCAAGGGTCGAGGAAGTGGCGAAGGGGTGAGTGCGACTAACGGTAGGCCAGGAGGACCTCCGTAGACTTTACAAAAGACTCTTATTTGCCGGGCTTTCTACTCTTACCGGAGATGATAACGACCCGGTGCTCTCGCGGGTCGCGCTTCTCCTACAATAGATCCGCACTTTATACGCTATGCAAGAATATATATATAGCTTCCACGACTTCTTCTCGAGAAGACGAAGATTGGAAGAAACGATAGGGGAGTCGTGAGAGAGCGTATATTAAAACTCATAATAACGTTCGCTTCGTAAACACGTTTTTGAAAACAATTTAAAACCGCAAGAGGTTTAAATCGCCACTACGTATTTTCTTCTTAGGTATCGTCTATGGAAATATTACGTAGAATATTGTAGGATGCACGTTTGAAAAGAAAAAAGATAACGGGCTGCGCAGTGAATCATTGAAACTTGATTATTAATGATTTCATTCAATAATCCCGATGCGAATTGCGTAAATCGTTTTGAACGAGACGAGGAGGCACCCTTTTGTATAAGAAATTATTAATTACTCTCCAACCTACATGATAATAGAGTTCTTACAACCTTTGGTCTTTCTCCCTTTCGCAGAAATGAAATATCTCTCGGCATTGTGGCATCTAAATTGTTTTCTCTGCTCCTTCTCAACTTCCCAAGTATGACAAGGAACAATCTCCCCTCGGTAATCTGCGCATTGTTTACATTTAATTAGATCAGAAAAGATCTCAGAAATTCAGCGCTCTCCGAGAGACGGCAGAAACGATAACGAGTGGTTGCCTCCTTATACCGCCTCTCCTCTTTCCTCACTTCTGTTAATCTAGTTAATACCATAGGGAACTTGGAGATCGACTCTATAAAACGATTTCACGTATAGAATTTTCAACTTTGATATACTCGGTTCTATCCAAGGGGCTAACTCAATTTGCGTTTACCTGTCAACAATATCTTTTTTCTCATTTATATCGGATCTTATCGATTTTAAATAGAAAGATGTTTCAAATGCAAATGTTGATCGATTCGATTCGATTTGTTGAGATAAATAACAGCGGGACAATTGCGAACGTCGGTTATTCGTCCAACTCTCTCTCTCTCTCTCTAATCTCTCTCTCTCTCTCTCTCTCTCTCTCTCTGCAACGGTCTAATTGTATTCGCAAGCACGAGTCGTAATTCGTATCACGTTTGCTTTATCATTTCGACTTTAGTAGCTAGAAAATCTCTTTCTCTCTTTCTCGCTTTCCCGAATTTTTCTCTTAACGATAAAAATCTATTCTCTCTCTCTGTCTGTCTCTCTCTCTGTCGCTCTCTTTCGCTCTCTTATTAATTATCATCTAGTACTTTCGCCCGCGCAACGATATCTTCATCGAATTCGTTTACAAGATAAACTTAGCTATCGCGTCGACCACTACGTTAATACGAACGAGACGATAGATCTTCCGAGCTATGCGTTATACGCTTGCTTATTTATCTCCTGACATTAGAAAATTATGAATAAACTCGAAGCCGCTTTCTCCCTATTATCGTGCATTTGAAGCCGATGGTCATTAATCTTAATTAGGGACGATAGATGATATCGAGTTTCTTTCAATTAAACTACCAAACCCGATAATGTTGGTACGATTCTTCATTCGAGTTGTATATTGGACGATAAGAAGATCTATTGCAGAACCATCATCGTTTTCTTAACGTTCTTGTCTAATAACCAAAAAAAAAAAAAAAAAGATAAGTAAATTATCATGGTCGAACTTTAGAGAAAATATTATCGAATCCGATCTACAACTTCGTTTTCAACGAGATTTAAAAAGAAGCTAGACGAAAGGGTGGTGAACTTTTCTCGAACGACCTATCGTCCTTCCTTCTTTTTATTCTCTTCTTCTCCTCTTTGTCGTCGCCGGAACGTTAACGGGAGCAAGCCACTAGAGGTTCTAAGCCAGCTACTCTAAATCTTGGCACCTTAGCCAATCCACGATTTCCTTTTTTCTCGCTGAATGACCCTTAAGACTCCTCGCTATCGATCGATTGTTAAGACGAAATAACGTTCGAAGCTACTCCTCGTTCGAATTGTCGCCTTCCCGTGTTTCAAGTGTCACGTTTCTCCTCAGCGTGCAAGTTCTAAAGAATGTACCGATTAAAAAGATTACGTATATAAGCACATAGATCGAATGCGATGTTTGTCATTTTTGGTGAAAAAGCAGTATAATAATGCTCGTCTCCATTTCCTATCCGATCACACAAGTGTGACAAGATTTCTCGGATAAACGTATTTACCGAGAGGTAGAACAAACGTTTCATCTTTTCGTGGGACAATAACCTCGATGCTCGACAACACTGACCCAGCATCAGCCTATCTTGGCACGTTGACCAATCGCGTCAGCGATTTCGTTGCACCGGGATTCCGTGTTTGTGGTTCCCGCCTGTCGGATAGTCGCAAAACCTATGCGGACAGATCGTTTTCTCGTAGAGGCCGCACGTTTCCAAACTGCATCTCCTCTGGCTCTGTTATTCGAAGCCACTTTAGATTTAACCCGGAGTAAGCTCGCATAACGGGAATACCGAATGATATTTCTATATTCGATCGAAAACTCGGACTTTCACGCATCGTATAAATTCCGAGTTTTTAATAAATCTGATAACTTTGTTTAATCCATCGATATTTCGACGATCGTGTAAAAGAGAAAAGCAAATATCTCTGGAAAGGGCAACATTTATTATCCGCAAAATACTTGTATATTCTCTCCTTTATTTTTTACGAACGTGAAAAATATTATGAGATCAGGAGATCGACTTTGACGGATCATTTATCCGAGATTTTGACTCTCCGGTAGTAACTGCGATAATGCTCTTAGTTATATGTATAGGTGGTCTCGCTCGACACGTAATCTTGAACTTTGTCGTAACGGCATTAAATTTTATGAGACACGAAGTCCTATAACCCAGTGCTACCTTTGAAACAGTAATATGCATAAACGGATTGTCCCACAAACTTGTAAGGGTTAAGTTTACCATGACGGCTGATTAAAGATTTTCCACGTTGCTCCTCGTTCGCCTGTCCTGGACTTTTCTTAATTTCAGTAGATGCGAAAAGAAATCTCGAATATTAAAAGAAAGAGAGAAAGAAGAAAGAAATGGAAAGAAGAAGGAGAGGGTAAAAGAAAATCGAGGAAGCGGTTAAGAGCCAATTTCTTAATAAAGGTGAAGAAAGCGTGCACCGTAAACGCATCCCTCTTGACTCGTCCAACTTGAGCTTCCTCGGAAGCGCATCCTCTTGTTGGTAGCACGTTGAGGGGGAGAAAAGAGTCTCCTCCCTCGGACGGTCCGCTGGCGCCGAGCGTTTAAGTGCACTTTACTCGGAGTAAAATGCATCGAGGCACAAGCTAGGAAAGGAAAGTAAGCGTGCTATCTCTCTCTCTCTCTCTCCCTCTTCCTCTTCCTCTGCCTCTTCCTCTTCGTCTACTCTTACTCGTGCACCAGCCGAGCCACGACTACGAGCCTGTGGTTACGCGCGCGGTTACACGCCTATCCACTGCTCTCTTCTGCATGTGTGCTCGCGCTCGCAGCCGAGCAAGGGGTGCAAGGAGACACGAGAGTGCAGTTTGCACCCATTCGTTGAGGCGCACCACCATCCTCTCGTGCGGTGGTTGGCGAGGACGAGCGTTGTAGTGAGAGAAAAAGAGAGACAGAGAAGGGGTAAGAGAGACGCGCAACTCTACCCGAATACAGACTCTCTCTCTCTCTCTCTCTCTCTCTCTCTCTCGCGCGCGCGCGCCCTCAGATACCCCTTCCAAACCCTCTTTCTTTCTCCCAGGTAGTCTCCGTGTGTGTGTGTCGGTGGGTCGATCGGTATCTGGGTCGCGGGTTTTGGCAGTGCGAGCCTTCTCCTTCGCCACTAGTACTCCCCGCCATTTGCACGCTCTTGCGTTCCCGCCAAATTCAAACTTCTTTTAAAATGCGATATACAACTCTGTTGTCTTTATTTCGATCCGTATATTTAAAAACGATAAGGTTTAAGGCTGTTAAAATATTCTTTTATAGAACGATTATGTATCTCTTATTGCAAAACACTTGAACGTGACGTATCTGGAGTAGGACGACACTGTGTAGGTATTGTTCTTTTTTCATTTTATAATCTTAAAAAGAAATTGGCCAAAAGAGATTCGAAGACGAGTTAATTCTCGTCGATGTAGACAAACAAAACCAACGTTTCAAACGTCTCGCATATTCGTGAACGTTCTCGTAATAGGAGAATCGATTCCCTAAGAAGAAACGAATCGTGTTGGAATCCTTGGGGAAGCTGCAGATGCAACCAGGGGATCGAGAAACGCTTTCGCATCCTCGAAAATTTAGGCACCGCGGTACTCTAGCGATACGATAATGCTTTTTGGAAAGAAAGGCGAGGTTTTCCACCGTCGTGAGGACCCTCGCGTCTTTTAAACTCAAAGTGGCCCTTCGGACGATCGTTATTTCGATGCGGGAACGTGTAGCTCCGTTAAAATTCTGCGACTCTTTCTTAGCGCAAACTCCCAACGTGACCTCTTTTACAAGAGAAGGGTGGAAAAAAATATCTCGAGAAATATAGCACTTATATATTTTCTTAATAGCGTTCGAATAATCGAAATCGATCTTTCTCATTTGAAGAAACTTTTCGTCCTTTCGAATGTTTGCTTCGATATCGTACAAGTTCAAAGTACTTAAACTCTCTCGCCCAACGATGCGCAACATTCGCTTCTACTACGTACAATAGAAATGGAATCTCTCGCGATAATCGATAATGCCTTTGATATTAAAACGGTCGTTCGGTATAATCGTTTTACTTCGAGCAGATAAACGCGCGCAATTACATCGATTTTAAAAGAAGTAAAAATGTTTCTATACTCGTGTAATTCGATCGTATTATTGTATTTGCCGAGTGAACAAAAAATTATCGGAATTTCCTGTCGCTTTATCAAATGTTCTATTAAATCCTTTGTCCGTTGAAAGGGAATAAAGTATAAAAATCGTGTAGTCTAAAAGCACATCGATATTGAAACGTAGTTTAATTAATTATCTGGCATAACTCGTATATCGATCGAACGTCGTTCGACGCATCGCAGACTCGCGCGAAAAGGATTGAAAGCTTTCTATCGTAACTTCGACATGAGCATCGACGGATAGCCGTCGGATAGGCGTCGGATAGGCGTCGGATAGTCGTCGTCGAGGTTTTCTTTTAAAATGACTGCGCGTTTGCCGGTGGTCCAAGACGTTACGACGAGGGTCTACGAATAGAGAAAATGGTTCGGACGTCTTTGAGATTCTCGAGCAAAGAGCAAATGGGCACTTTCGAAATGGCACGCTGTGTTCGTTTAGGGACCTGGGTCGCACGTGTGCGAAAAACGTCTGTGGCACACGTGATGAACCCGACGTAAGCTCAGGAATAAACGCGCAAAAGTCGAATTTCGCGTTCAAGATCGATCCTACGATGAAATCGAGTTTTTTAGGAAACGCATGAGAAACGTTTCAACGTCGATAGTTAGATATATGAAATCTTTGATCGATGAACGTCGAAAAATTTTCTTTCTCTTTCTAGTTTCTTTTTTCTTTTCTTTTCTTTTCTCTTCTTTTCTCTTCTTTCTTTTCTTTTTTTTTTTTTGTTTATTATCTTTTTTTTACTCTGATCGATAGCACGGAGAGGAGACAGGTTCGAAGTAAAGAAAACGAAACAAGTCCTCCGAACGGTTCCGTACTCTTTCACGCTCGGACTCGCGATAACGGCTTAGATTTCCACGCGAGTCGGTTACGCTCGAGTTGTTGCAATAAATAATATCGATGTAACTAACAGAACGTCGATAGTTAGTCCATAGGGATACGTCATGCGATCCCCTTCAACTCCTTGGATCCGGTTGTAAGCACATATACACGGTGAAAAATTGTATTCGTTGTAGGCTTCGATCTTCAAAGTTATGAGAAATAGAGATTTTTTTCTATAGAGTAACGAGTCTGTTAATAGTTAGAATTTATTTATGTACAACTGCTTGTTTTGTAAAAGAGAAACGGAATGTTTGCGTTCAAGAGCTACAACGCGTTTCGCGCGATGTAAAATAAACGGTAAAATTGATAAGCTAAATCATTAATTAAATAAGTAATTTATGCATCGCAGTAAATATACAAATTGCTACTGCGAGCAGTAGTAGCTCAAAGTATCGAACGTCGATATCTTTCATAATTTTGAAGACGTAAGCTGCAACGCTCTTTGCACTCTGTATAGAATATGGCTAGAGAGAAGGAGATGGATAGACGCAGAAGAGAGAGAGAGAGAACAAGACCCGTTCGAATCACGACACGGTCGATATCTTGCTTGCCTCGTGAGGTCGTCCGTGCGCGCTTATCTATTATGTTCCGGCTTTGGATACTGCGAACAATAACCCTACCAAGAGATTCAAATTTGTCGCTTAAAACGTGGAGGACGTAGGTTGGACGTTCGATATATATTTCCTCATTTCCAGATTTTTATTAACTCTACCTTCGAAGAATCGTAAAGTTTGATTCGTATTCGATGAAGCAGGTCGACGAAACCTGATCTAGAATTTAATTGAGAATTATTAAAATACATTTTTTTGAAGCGTTGCAAGATGGAAGCAACGATAACGTTAAAGGTTAAGAGGCTTGGTACTTTGAAAGTTGTATAACAATTACTTTAATACTCCAAGCGACTTAAAAAGTTCGTTAAAATCGCCAAAGATGATAAATGGAAAAACAATAATTTACCGACGTCCCGTTTCACTGTACAAAGTTTCGAAATCGTCGGACGTCAACGACTATCCGTCGTGACGATGATCATGTTTTCCGTTAAATTCTACTTTAACGTTTATCTTTCACTTTCGGGATGGTTTCAACCCACTAACCGACTTTAAAGTTGGCCGAGCGCTCGACGACAAGTACTCCCCCCGAAAGAGAAAGACGAAAAGAGAGAGGGAGAGGGAGAGAGTATCGTAACTAAAAAGTTCTGCTTACACAGAGATGAAAATAACAGTGCCGCTATCAATCCGCGATTTGCTTCGTATACCAAGAAAAACATTTTTAAGATACTCTTTTCGCGAAAGTAAAATATTATTCCAGTCGGTGCGATGCTCCTTCAGCAGGGGCTTGAAATTCCATTCCAATTTTTTTCCTCGAGTCATGCCAAAAAAATTATCTTGGTATGTCAATCCTTCTCTTTCTTCTCTCGATAACACTATCGCGAGATGCTCTATCGACTGGTATAATAACGAACGTTTTTGAATGGACACGAATAAACGATAAGAGACACATCGTCGTAGGAATTTCGACGGGCGATACTCACGTAATATTTGTGATTCAGTGACATCTCTTCTTACTCCGGACAATCTCTCTTGGTTGCGCATCTAAGAATCCGTAAAGAGATTCGCACGAATTTTCTTGACGACACCTTACGACATTTCCCTGGGATTCTTTTCTTTTTTCTTTTTTCCTTTTTCCTTTTTTCCTCTTTTTGTTTTCTCTTTCTAACGCGATTCTCTAGAATTGTCTTCGTCGCTCGTTGCTATCGATTCTCCTCGAAGAGACTCGCTCGTTCTTTGCCAGGACAAAATTGTGTGTTAGCGCGGATAGTACAGTCACCGGCCGGTTTTCGACCGAGGAATCTCGTGCTTCTTTATCGTCGCCAAGAGCTTTGCGATTTACGTAGGTGTATACGCGCGTACGATGCACGAAGTCACAACGACATGTAGACATCGGGATCCATAGGCAACGACGTTGGCAGTATTATCCCCTTTTTCCTTCTAGTATCAGCCTTGGTTATTTATTGTCAAAGTTGCACTTAACTCTAGTCTTTCGATTATTGTCGCCTTCAGTCACGGCCGTTTCTCACGCATCCCGGCCTTTCCTTCTCTCCCGACGAAGTTCTCTCTCTCTTTCTCTCTCTCTCTCTTCATTTTTTTTTCTCTCAGCCTCCACCGAAACCTTCGTCTCATCGGAGATCCGATAAAACGTCCCTGCGAAAAGCCTCTCCGCATTTTAGGATATCATTCTGGATAAGGTTGCACGTTCGTGGAACCGCGAATGCGCGATTACTTTCGAATGCTTCTGACAATGTCAAACAACTCGTACTCGCCTAGTATACGTATAATAATGAAAGGTAGATACTGGTTAGAAAAAAGAAAGAAAAGAAAAAAACGAACGAGAAAAATCCAAATATTTTCGAATCAAAGGTAATGTTAATTAATATCGCGTCGAGAATAAATAACGCTAACCCTTATACTCGAAACCGAAATATTTATCGTACGTACTATCTACTTCATGGTACGTTGATCGAGAAAAGAAAAATTTCCCTCCAATTTTATCGGCAGTTTGCGCGTTAACGATCGTGTAGTACACGACGCGTAACCCGCGTTAAAATTCGTCATATCCAACGATCTATTAACGGGAATATTTCATTCTGGTTTGTATCGATGGCCACCATAAATATACTCGCTGACCGACAAATCTACGCTTTAACTATTCGCTAATCGATGTCCCTGAACGATTCTCGAACGTACTTTCTCGAACATGACTTGCCTCTCTTTCTCTTTCTCTTTCTCTTTCTCGTTCTCGAAGTTTATCGTGGGTGGGTGGGTGCGGGCGGAACAGTGTACAAGAATAAACAGCGTGCATGCAAAACGTCACTTTTATGGTCCGGAGCTTTTAGCCTTGCTTATAAAAACGTAGCCGTCCATTAGCAGCGACGACGATACGAACGTCACTTCGCTCCGTCGACTGTGCAAAAATTCAACCTCTGCCGTCTCTCTCTCTCTCTCTCTCTCTCTCTCTCTCTCTCTCTCTCTCTCTGCCTCTCTCCCTTTCTCATTCGAGCATACGAATACTCGAAGGCTCAAAGCGAATAGACCGGTAGATATACCGGGTGGTGTTGTACGATCGTCGTCGTTACCTACTTGATGAAAAACTAAGAGAATCCTCCGAAGGAATGCCTCTTGCAAAAAGATCTTCTTCGTGAAATAAGGATTCCTCGATAAGCAGAAAAAGAAGAAGAAGAAGAAGGTATCTTGCATCGAAAACGTTGAGAGAGGGAAAGAGAGGGTATGTCTCTATTGTTCTTCGTTTCGAGGAGATTCGAGGTGCTGCCAATATCGGAAGCCGTTCCGGTTACCGATATCGGGTCACGAAGTCTAGCTCGCTATACTTGGCAGGCGGTGATAACTCACGCGCGAGCCAGCTGCACGGCCATTAATTCGATCGAATTTCTCCTAATTATCATGACGAATTAATGTTTCGTCTTTCGAATTGTTTCGTAACGAGAGAAAGAAAGGACAAGCGATATACATAGGTAAATCTGTATATCGAAAGGAGACGTTACGAATGCACTTCTCTCGTATCCCCCTTTTGCGACGTCGACGGCCGGTCATTAAATCACGCGAAGTACAGACCGAGAACGCGTAGGAGGCACGAGCATTTTTCACGAGAACATCGACTGTGTACGAGTAGCTATGTGTGTACGGGCAGCTGACCATTAATATCAAAGGATACGTCGACTCTGCGCGACGAATCTCCATCATTCAACCAGATTCAATGTTTTTTCATTTCCGTGTCGGAAAAAAGAAGAGAGAGAGAGAGAGAAGAGGGTAGGAAAAGAGAGGAAAAAAGTAGAAATAAAAATTAGCTCGTAGAAGTAATCAACGAGAGAAAGTAGAACGTAAGAAAAGGGGTTTCGGGAGAAGGATAATTTGTCTCGGCTTGTTTGCGGGATTTGTAATGGCCTAGAATAGAGGGGAAAATGAAAGAGAGAAAAAAAGAGAGAGAGAGAGAGAGAGAGAGAGAGGATCGACCGAAGGTTTGCTTTTACGTACAGTGGCAGCTTCTACAAAGTGTCCCTGTCGTTCGCGCGAGAATAAATTATGAGACGTCGCCGGAGTAAAAAGTTTTGATCTTCCCTCGTGGGGAGCGAGTGTGCCTTTAAGCCTCGCTCGCTTTCTTACGGGGAAAACGAAGAAAGAGGAGGAAGATATCTCTTTTTATCTTTTTCTCGTGAACAACTTGTGATTCAAATTTGATGAACACAAAAATAGAATGTTTCACGAATTTGCTCGAAGAAGAAAAGAATAGAACGAAAGGGTAAAATTCTCGTATTCGCTCGGTCAGTAGAGTCCACTGAATCTTAAAAATGCAGATATCGCGTGCACGCGAGCAACCCTCCCCCCCTCTCTCTCTTTCTCTCTCTGTCTTTCATTCGACATGTAGACGTGCATCGACTACAATTTACATTGGCTCGGAGTTGCAGACAAATGTGAGCACGCCCTCTCCCTCTTTCTCTCTCTCTCTCTCTCTCTCTCTCTCTCTCTCTCTCTCTCTCTCTCTCATCCTTTCCGACGTGAGAATTACCAAGCATTATTGTTCTTCCTTTTGCATCTATCCGTACGATTTCACATGTGACCCCATTAAAGGGAACGTTTCGAGAGACACGATCTCCCGTACGAACGTTAACGCATACGCTTCCATTTTCCGAGTGAAATCTCGCATCTTTCTTTTACGTTTTTTTTTTTTTTTCTTTTTTTAGATAGAAGCAAATTAGATAAAACGCTTTTGATCGCCCAGGACGATCTCAAATTTTCTCTAGCATCCCTCCGATCAAATTAACGAATGGGATAGGGAAGATAATTCCCGAGCGAGGACGTTAAAGACAGTTCAAACGAACGTCCGAACCAAGAATTGAAGCATTTTAATCGTGGCAATTGTCTTCGCATGAAAACGAAGGATAGCGAAACGAAGATTTGCGGACGCGCGTGATGCAAATAGAGAATGAGAGAGGGGGATAGTCTACTCGAGTGCAGATTAAATTTATCGATCGACCGTGGAACGTGAAACGAGGAGGTGCCGGGAGTTGTAGAGCCGGGAAAAGGTGACTCTGGGACGCAGACGTACTCTTCGCACTTTTTCCTAATACTCCTGACTTTTCCATCTCGGTTAATAACCTTTCCTACTAGTGTTAAATCGCTCGAAATAAATTCTGTCGATCGGCGAGTTCCTACGTGTTCAAGTTACGAAGCGACGTTGACACTGACGAGTATAAAAAAAAAACAAAAACTCCCGAGACGCGGCGTTCACCGATAATGGATATCAAAGGGAGAGATAAGAGCTTCTTTTCTTTTGTAAATATCGTTTTGTTTGTGCTTCCGATATTTTCTCGATTAAATAATAATAACGTCCACGCTTACATTCACGGTTCCACATCACGATTCTCCTTGATTACATCCCCCTCTCTCACTCTACTTACATTTTATTTGATCTTCGATTTATTCTGTAATCATCTTCTCGATACCTCAATCCATCATGCTTTAATGCATTCGAATCGAAGGCATCGCTCGTTTTTCCATTCGCGAAGCAACAAGATCGCTCCTTGAAATCTGAAAAGTTGTGACTTAGCTAAATGAATTTTCCTTCTTCTTTTCCTTTTCTCGCGAGCGAGGACACCCATAGATTCTAATCAAACACGACGAGTCTTATTGGAAAAATGATGGTCCCACGTAATCCTCGATCTTAATACGCTAAACGTATTCTCGTTTCCATCGATCATTCTTAAGCGATTCAATCGATGATTATATCGCACTGCGACGTTGAAAAAGTGTACGTGTACGTAACGATGTAGAAATCGAATGGTAATGGCATCGAAAAAAAAAAATATAGATCCAAAGTCTTTTTCTGTCTTTTTATTGTCACGCAAATAATGTACGTTTCGCGACGTGGATTGGCTTCTCTACTTGGAAAGAGATAGCCTAGCTTTCTGGAATGCATAAAGACGACGAGACGAGAGCTCTGCTGACATTAATTGCAATCTTGCTGCGTATATGCGTAAATAGGTACATATCTACGGCCTCGGGCAAGAAAACCGCGCTTTCAATGTAAACAAGCATCGAAGGAAGGCGTCCGAAACGCGAGACGGATCGATCAACGCTCGGATTTACGCGCCTAGTTTTACTTTCGTTTCATCTTCTGCGAGTATCTTATCTTTTTACACGCCCTCCTCTTCTACGTCCAATTTACAGATGAAATCAGAAACACTCTTCTAGTCCTTACCGAGGAAGAGCAGTCGTCAAAAAGACGCTCGGAACTTAAACTCTTCCTTTCGTTCCTGCTTACTTTCCTCTTAACCTTCCTCCTTCCCTTTCTTCTACTTCTTCCTTGCTTTAAAAACCTGTCCACTCGTTTCCCTTCGTCCATGCGCGTTCTTACGCATTCGAGAGACCGTGCCAAATTCGATGAAACTTCAAAGCGATGACCCGTCTCCCTATCGAGCACCGCAACTTCGACAAATCGAATCTTTCATGGAAATATTCTTCCTGTAAGATTCATGAAGTTTGACCTTCCAGAAGTTCATAATCCGCGTGTAAGTTTCAATTTTCTTTCAAAATCTCACCGACTCGAATCGAACTCGACGAAATTCGTTTAAACGGTCGTAACGGAGTCGCAGATACTCTCTAATAATTATTCCTTCGAATTTTTATCTTTCGAAAAGACACTTCCTTTCCCGGGCATCCACCTCGCGCTTTATTCCATTTTCTCCAAATCAGCAAGCCTCGAATTCTCACAAATCTCCTGCCGACAGTCTCTTCGCTGCATCGTTTTAATATTCTCTTCCTTTCAAGCGCAATAGGATTAACATTTTCGCATCGGATACTCGTTAAAATAGCTTTGCCGGTTTCGGCATTAAAACATAAACGTTCTACGAAAGAAAATCAAAAACTCTGACGTTTCTTCTGTCCTCCGAATAACAAGAAAATAATTGAAAAGAATGTATTATTCTTTTCACGAAACTTTTCTCTTTTCTCCTTCGAAAGCATCCTCGACACTAAACGAATCCCTGATATCGGTGCGATGACAGTAAACGTCTCCCCCTCTCTTTCTCTTTCTTTCTCTCTTTTTATCTTTCTTTAAAACATAAAAAAAAAATGAAGGAAATCCTAAGAACGGAGTCAGGGCGAGCAAAAGAGATAAATAATGAAAACGGGGGAAAAAAAAGAAAAAGAGAGAAAGTTTCCCTTTAGAATCTTCGCGTTATCTCTCGCCGGCTCCGTCTAACCGTTGCGATCGGGACGCATAGACCCGTCGCTGAATCGCGGCCAACTGAGAGGGAGAGAACAACCCCCCTAGATACTAGCGTCGGTTGGCTGGTGGCATCGCGCACGAAAACCCCCTGCGCAAAGCTCTGTCCCGTCCTCCCTACGGATCTCTCTCTCTTTCTGTCTATCTATCTATATATCTGTCTCTCTCGCGTCTCTACGAGCGAGACGAAGAGGGAAATATATTAGATGGATCGTTTGGAGAGCGCTCGCGCGCGTGTCTCTAACCCTCTGTTCCTTCTGTCCTTCGAACTCTGTCTCTATCTCCCTCCCTCTTTCTCTCTCCTGTTCCTTCTTAGTGGGCGCGCGCGCGCATACACACCTGCCAAAGCTGTATATGCGTCCACGCATCTCTCTCTCTCTCTCTCTCTCTCTCTCTCTCTCTCTCTCTCTCTCTCTCTCTCTCTCTTCCAGCTGCCAACAATAAAAGAGGGAGAGAGAGAAAGAGAAAAAGTGTTACACGAATCGTGACCTAAAGTTCTACCCTTAACGTAGGTTAGTTGCATGAATTACGTACTACGTGAAGTATTTTTTTTCTTTCTTTCTTTTTTTCTTCGTAGGATTAGATAGAGCCTTCACCGTCATTGTTTTCTTATATGTAAAAGAAGAAACATCAAATTTTCTAGCTGCACCAATTTTGTCGATAGAATTTGATCATTGCTAAAGGACGATTTGAACTCCTCAATAATTACCGGCATGATCGTTCGGGGAGTGAGATTAAGCAAGAATACGTCCGGTTTCTGTGGTTAACCTTTGATAGAGATGAAATTTTACCCCGGTAAAAGTCGGTTCCGTGAGGGATGCTGTGACTTGAGCACACTCTGATTTTTAATTTCTCTCTCTCTCTCTCTCTCTCTCCCCCTCTCTCCGCCCCCCTCTCTCTCCGTTCGCCTCAATCGTTACCTGAATGGGAAATAAATTGCTTGACAATAAGGACCAACCCAACGTTGGGTCTCCCGCCAGATCCTTCTCATCGTGATTGGGGCAAGTTTTCAAATAGCAGGGGTCCGACCACATACAATAGAATCTGACGATTGTCGAAGTTGGCCGAAGTGTCATGGTCGACTGGGAGATGGGAGAAACGTAACATATAAGGATAACTATCGCGACTTCTCGCAAACACATTATTTTTTTTTCTCTTCTTTTTCTCTCTCAAAGATCATCGATTCGATGGGGAAACGAATCGAGGATTCGCCTCGTACTCTCTTCGCTCGTCGTATTCTTTCTCGATCGATCGCATGTATATCAAATTTCAATTTGTCACGATTATGGAGAACCGTTTGGCACGTTCCGACTATAAAAGAAGACGGTCGATTACTCGGGACGGTCTTGAATAAGCGAGCACGACGATCCGACTGCACCCCTTAATATCCCATAATAATTTGTCGAAAAGTCATCGTTATTCGTCCGATCAAACGTCTACCCTTACCCGCATATTTTTCTTCTTAAAGAATACGAGATACCGAGTTTATAAACTTTCGCGACGAAGATAGCCTTCGTGGACTGGCAACAGCTGGTACTTTTAATAAAGCGATCGCAAATCTCGTCGAATAGGAAAGCGATCGAATAGCACCGTCGGAACTCTCTTTTTCGACCTTATTCTATTATGATATGTTCACTAAACCATTATCTCGCGCGGCCATTGATCGATTCATTATCGATTTCTGACGTTGTAACCATCGTTAACTTTAATGGAGTTTCGCGTTAGTTAAAAGAATAGAAAAAGAAGAAGAACAACAACAAAAAAGAGGGATAATAAAAGAAAAAATGTTCTTTTATAACGATTAAAATGCATCGCATGCATGCCTCATATTCATTTCTGGAGCGACACGAGGATAATAAAAAGGGGTCGAATCAACATCGTGTGTAGAACAATGCCACGTTAAGAAGCCCCTAACGAGGAAGGTCTTTGAATCTTCCAAGTATGCCTCTTGATTTCTCTGACAGATGATTCGAAGTCTTACAATGTAGAAACGAAAATATTAAATAAGCTCGACAAGCTGTCGCGTAACGTTATTATTTTTTCAATGGCGAGATTCAATTTTACATTTCGTTCCGTTATCGATCGTTCGCGTATTCCTATGAAATTGAAATTAACATGGAAAGGCCGTAGATACGTAAGGTCGCGTTTGCACGCCACGATTGTTCTTCGGTCCGGAAATCGAACGAATACAAGAGACGACACTTTGATCGATCGGCCGTCATCATCGGAAACTGAAGTTATTACCGCTGCACGTCGATAGAAACGTCAGTTGGGTAAGAAAGAAAGGAAAAGGAGACAGCGAAGGCGAAATACTTTTCGAGAATTGAGAGAAGACCTTTTTATTCTTCTTCTTTTTCTTCTTCTTCGAAAGACGTTTTCATCTGGAGAGAAAGAGAGAAAGAATAGGGCTCTTTCGTTTAGAAATTTCTCAGTGTTCCTCTCAACGTCTCTCGTTCGTTATTCAATATTCTCCGAGTTAGATCAGCGAATAGAGAAATCGAAATCCGCTTAATTTATTCGAAGCACGTAGAGAATGAAAATTACGGTCGATTTATGGTACGCTAACGCTTCATTAATGATATTTCTCTCGGCAGAACTATACCAGCAGTTGTTCTACGCGGTGATACGCGAGTGTGGCACGAAACGAAATTGCGTCGGACTCTGTGAATATACCTCTCATCGGACAAAAACAGGTGCAATCTCGACGCGTCGGTGTCGCCGTCGGGGGCGAGTCGTAATTAATGGGCCGAAGCGTGGACACGCGACGTCGGAATAAAAGGAGAATATTGCGTCTATCGAGCATTGCGTCCATTCGCAATAAATGAAAACGAGAGATAGAAAAAAGGAAAATCGACCGTACATCGATCACGACCATCGGACATCTTCTCTTTTATATCGATGGAGAAATACGGTTCGATGGAGTAACGGAAAGACAATATGCGTTTTTAATAGTGACACTGTTTCATCAGGTGGACTTACGAACGAGTTCAAATTTGCCCGGGAAAAACGGCTAACGCACGTTACCTTGGAAGGTTCTTTTAAAGAGAGCTTATGTAACTGTGTCGAAGACTATAAGAAAAAGATTAAGTCAAATAATATTTCTATACGAATTGCAATGATGTGATTGGACAAAACCGATTCCATCGATTCGAACGAATTCGAATTTTCCCGGGATATCCGTGTAAGTCGCGCAAACTCGAAAAGCAAGCTGCCTAACGAGCGAACAAACGAGCGGACAAACGAGCGAACAAGGTGCAACCGAAACGATTCTAGACGAAATTAGAGGTGAACCACAATGTTATTTATTTCGACTCGATGCGCCTCTAATGTATAATTGCTCGGTGACCTCCCTCTCGAAAGTGAGACGCGCGAGATAGATTCTGGTGCTTTCGCAGCGTTTGCGCCGGCCTCCGCACGAGAGCGCATCCGTGTAACATAGAACGGCGCATACGTGCGATGCAGACAATGCGGTATGCGGCATGCGGCGCGTCACAGGGCCGTACGATCGTTGGTGTAAACCGCTGGTGTGTCTACTCCAGATCGGCCCGGGAAAGCCGCCTCGCCTCGTCCGTGCTTCGTCCGTGCCTTGTCCATCCTTCGAGGAGGGGAGAAGGAGTTGCGAGAGATGAAAGATGAAAGAGGGTCGGAGTTAATAATCAGGCCCTTCGTTAATCATCCAGGGAAAGAGCTTATGTAGCCTCATTGTTTTCTGTGGAGCAAACACGCGAAAACGGGTCAAAGCGAGCGAATTGCGTGCGCAAATGCTTACCAACCTCTTACAGCCTCTTATAGCGTTAAAGAAGATATAGAAATATACTGCTTTTTTCGTCGACGACGAATCGACGACGCTTCTCTCGCACTCTTTTAATTATTTTTCTCTGACGTCGCGAAAGAACTTTTTGTAGACATTCTGCCGACCGATAATCTCGTTATTTCGCTTATCAAAAATCACGATTTACCCCTGGAATATACTTTTTTATCGAGCTCCTGCGAACCAGCGAGCGAACAAGATGCAATCGGTCCGCGTCGGAGAATCCAATTTCCCCGATTTATCACCAATTGCAATTAGTTTCGAACTACTTGCGATGCACTACTCGTTTCTCGTCCACCTTCATGTACGCCGCAGTCGGATTAATCTATAATTATGAAAAGTTAATTATTAAACTTGTCGATGAGCGATAAATAATACTACCGAGCGATCGAAAATTACTGCGTACGCGCACGCGACGCGAGCCGCAATTAAGAAATTTTGTCGTTCGACGTGGCCGCGAGGACAGCCGGTTATAACAGCGACGCGTAAATAATTCATGCTGCATCGGTCAGAGCGGAAACTGTATAAGCCCGCCGCTATTATGTGGACGAAGTACAGAGTAAGAGAGATAGAGATTGAAAGGGGGGTGAGAGGGAGGGAGAGGGGAAGAGAGAGAGAGAGAGAGAGAGAGAGCGAGCGAGAGAGGTAAAATAGCCAGCGAATTATGAATATTCAGAGAATTTCGCACGTCATATGTTTCGGGGAATTGCGCGTTAAACCTTTCGCGATACACATCAACAACATCCCGATTTGATCTATACGCGTAGATACGTGCATGGAGTAGATGATATATCTGGATCCAAACGAGTTCCGTGTACTTCAATCGGTCCGATGTGCATATTTCTTCCTGGATTAACATAATGCTCGATTATTCGCCCATCGAGTCTTTCGATATTGATTTTACCTACGAAAAAGATATTAAAAACAAGAGAAAGAAAAGAAACGAAAATAGAAATTTTAATCGTTTCATCGTACCAAAGTGATGGTATATATCTAGCTGTAAAAAAGCGCATCGATTATCATTCCTCGATACCACCTAATAATTAAATCCAGTACGATGATTTAATTCCAATACGTTTTGGAACATACATACGCGACCAGCGAAATCACAATATGCAGCAGATGTACGTCGACGTTTTTTATCCAAATAATTCTCAATAAAAATATGCTCGCGGCATTTCCATCGCGCGCTCATAAAGAAAATTTCAACCGTCCGAGCATACACGATTTACGTATTTCATTTCGCACGCTTTTACGATACTTTTGAAAATCTATTCGTGCCGCTTCGCGCGAAAGAAAACAGAGAGAGAGAGAGAGAGAGAGAGAGAGCAGAAACCCATTTCCAATCGCAAATAAACGATCTCGGTAGTTTTCGCTTCTATGGATTCGCGCACGCTAGTCGACGACGTACAAACAGGATGCAACTTCGACGGCAAGTTCAAAGTTTAAGTTAGATTCGAGTTTAAGTTCCCTTCTTGATGTACTACATATGCGCCTGAATTCGTGCCGATACGAGCAACGTGATACACGTTAAACGAACCAGTAGCATCGTGTAACTTCGACTGCATTTCAATATGCATTTCCGCGTCCGATCTTCCACAGTGTTAACGGCAAAGAATCTATTCGGTATTTACAGTGTCTCGGCTGTTTCCATCCTATCGCAGAATGTTGCAACTTTTAACGAAGCTACGTAAAGAAATGATTAAAACGTTTCTCCGACCTCCTTAGAGTCAATCGATTTATATTTTATATTAGAAACATGAAAGACGAAGAACTTAAATATTTATTCTTCGCGTTTACAGGTGTTCAAAGAACCGTTCACGTACTACACAACTCGGAACAACCAGCCTCTGTTTTCGCCCTTCTCGAGTCTGGCAATAAGATAGTACCATTGATCGCAGATGGTCTCTTCGATCTTCTGATGATGAAGATGACGAGCATTTATACCAGCAAAAAACAAACCAAAATCGAATCGAAGGGCCCACGCTTTGAAATTGGGGACTTTTGCGTCAAACTCGGCAGCGTCACGATGAGCCAGAATTTCAAGGGTATCCTCGTCGAAGTGAGTTACAAAAAGAACTTCTTCTTCTTCTCCTTCTTCTTCTTTTAATATCTTCTCCGATTACTTACTTCCTATCTATCTCGAGTTCCTCCACGTCCCGTGAATTATTTCTTTCGAGCGATCGCACGTGAGACTGGCCACAGCTGTTCCTGTTCTAATCGCTCTCTCTTTTAGAAACAGCGAGTCTTTAAACGCGAAGGAATTTTCCAAAGTTTTCTGAACTTTCGACGAAGTGGCCGATTAAATTATTAATTTGGCAGCCGTTGTGCTTTTCCGAAAGAACGAAAGAGAGAGGGGGGGAGTAGGGAGGAAGGGAACGAAGAGTTCATTAGTTGAACCGAATCTTCCACGATAAAGGAAAACCGATTTAATATTCTAACGGTAGGCGGTAGGTAATTAAATCGCGATTAGGCTGGAAGATTTTCGAAGTCGCGACTTCGCTACTTCCGGGGTCCTTGCCAATCACGTGACTACTTCGTGTTATCGATTGACAGTATCTCGCAAAGAGGGAGAGAGAAGGGTGAAAACGGTACGGACAGAGAGCTTTGCGATGCACACAAATTACAAGCGCAGATTATACTCGTGTATGTAGATGTATGCGTTCAGGCCCGATTCATTCGATCGTAAAACCACGAAATGTGCGCTTTACGACGATTCCTACCGGAGATAATTATGATTGGTATCCCGTCATTAATTGCATTAGCGTATTATTCAAGCATTAATATTCATCAATTGCGTACTTATTCGGAATAATATGTAAATATAAACGCAAAGCCGATTTGGAAAAAAAAAATATTCCTATATAGATATATCGTTCGAAGAGAAACGCGATAATCTCTTTCGTTTTCCGCATATTTCTCGCCAATGCAATTTCGATGCAGGACAGCGCGCAAATGTACGAAAAATCCTTTCGTAACCATACGCATGCGCTGCTAACGTACGAGCTACATATCCGGATATCGCGAAATGTCATTACAATTTGTCGTTTGGCATTGTCATCGTGATCAATCTGTATAAGTATAGAGTGGTTTTACGAAACACATCTATCGATATACGTATATATATATATATATATATATATATATATATATATATATATATGTATGTATAGCGGTAAGTCGTCTCACCCTACTAGCGACACCCTAACTCCGATTACTTTTTACGTTCGAGCAGCAATGCCTCTTTGAGTTAACCGATCGATATATTTACTTTTCTTTTGTGTGCTTTCGAAGATGATAATGAAAAAGAATTTGATCCATTCGATATCGAACGTATCCTTTATTTATCTGCTACGTTCCAAGCACCGTCCGAATTCCTTCTCGATATCGAATCCCTAGAATACTTTTCTCAGCATTCCTCGTTTCTTTTGTCGATTTTGCTCGTCCATGTAGAATCGGACTACTCTCCGCGACAAAACTTTCGGTACGCTCCTACAATGGAAACGTTCTTTCGTTCGTATAAACTCGTACGTTTCTTCGTACCTAAGTATAAACTCGTACGTACGTATGTATACATATGTATTTGGATATTCCTATTGTACGACGAAACTTAAGTTCCCTCCTCTATAAATATGTATATACATATTTATCGATAACTCTTTAGTTTTAAATATCCCCTCACGTCCCATTCGTATCGTTAACTACGCCGTTTACACAATTCCATGACGTCGAATTCGTTACGATAAACCACCATTCTTCCATTAATTTCAATTGAAAAAAAGTCCCTCTAGTCTCCGTCTTTGCCTCCCCCGATTCTGCAGGCTTTCACCTTCCGCGTCCCTAGCTTTCTTTCTTCGACTCTCTTTTCTCGGGGGACAGAGAAAAAGAAGAAAGAGAGAAAGGATAAAAAATGAAGAGAAAAGGGCGCAATAACGTACTTTCCACTTGGTATTTCCATCGACCGAACGAGCGACGAACGAACTTACTTCCCTTTCTCTCTATTTTCAATGTACCCACGAAACAGTGCTCGAGGACGAGTTATCGAAGCGAGCTATGAACTTGGAAGAAGAGAGATAGAACGTACGCTTTTTAGCGACTTTTAGAAGAAGCGACCCGATGCGATGCACTATTTAATCGTTAACGTTCCATCATCGAGCTAACTCATTAGCTTGTATTTCGTGTCTACGCTTCATGGATTTTGCTTTCTTTCTTCCTTCGGTTTTTGTTCTTCATTTTTCCTCGTCGTTGTTAGCAACCCACATATATCCATATATATTAAGCGAAATAAATTTTTTGCCAGTATTCCCGTTGAGTAATTTTTTACTTTTAAAAAATCAGATTGTATATTCGTACGCGATCGTTAATACCGACTTAATCAGCAATGTTCATGATTCTTAAATTATGACCGGTCCTTTCAATTTATCGCGATATGACGTGACTCAGTCAATTCAATTTGATTAAATTATATACAGACGGTATAACGTAATGCATGTCATAGCCTTATACGAGACACGGTTCTGCCGGTCTTCCCAAGTTTTCAATTACGTGTCACATCATTGAGAGTACACGTTGTGTATGTATATCTACTAACATATATCTATACATACTAACGGTTTTTCCTTGCTTCACGTAGGTTGAGTACAGGCCCTGTGTCATTCCGGGAAGTGCATGGGAGCTTCTGCGAGAGTTCCTGCAAGGATTTCTTGGTTCCGCTGTATCGAATCAAGCTCCTCAATACTTGCAAGTATATATCATGACTTCTTTTCTCTTTAAACTATCTAAAAGGAATGTATTAATCTTTTTGAATTTTTTTTTTTTATTGATAAAGTAATATACATATGAAAATGACACTTGTTTTCTTGCAGAATCGAATGAATGATATTTATCAACCGATGGATACGATACAACAATACTTAGAACATTTTGGACAATATAGAAAGGCTACTGGAGTGATTTAAGTTATTTCAATTGAAGATCGATGAACAATCAAAAGATTCAACGATTCTCTTTTGTAAGCTTTCTTTCAGAATAGACTCGTATTATACTTCCAGTATGAATTTAATTTAATTATAATCCGAATATTATTTATTTCATATATGTGTATGAATAATAAAAGAATATACATATATACGAATCCTACGTAAGTATAAGTAATAGATTTATTCAGTGTTATCCTTTTATCCCTATATTATCGATGCTATTATCGGTAAAACATCTACGGTTGATAATTCCGAACTCTGCCTTATCGATGTAATAAGTTTCAATATTGGAAAAGAAAAGAAAAATAGTCATCTCATATTTCATATAGCAACCTCCGTTGCAAAAAAGTTTACAATTTCATTACAGTACGCATAAAATTTTGCATAATAAGAAAATTACTTCGATCGATAAAATCTCCAGGTAGAAATATTCAAGCCATACCACCATTCGCGTGTCTGGTGAAATGAAAATTAATATGTTTTCGTCAAAATGAATGTTGCATTGAATGATCAGTCGCAATCTTTGATATATTATAGATTTTTAAACCACATACTAGTTTTTACATATTATCTTTTCTTTTCTTTTCTTTTCTTTTCACTTTGCATTTAATTCGCAAATTTAAATTAATAAACGTAAAAAGTAGAAACAAAGCAAACATGAAAAATATTTTAATACAAATAATCCATTACTATTATAATAATATAATAATAATAATATTCTTTTAGATTTTATTTATCTATAAAAAAATAAATGAAAAGAATTGTGAACACTTAATAATGAAGCAGCATTTTTTACCGACTCGAAATTAGGTTGAGTTCAAGTAAATACTTGATAATAAAGACTGTGATATTGTCGTACAAAAATAAGAAGATATCTATACTGAAATTATTCTAGTAAAAGCAATGTACAATTGAAAATTACATTAGTCAATGCTCCTAAAAAAAAAAATATCAATTTTTATTAATGTATAATACATAGTTGTGTCGTATTATAAAAGTAATGATACAACCTGTTCACCTTGAATATTTATCGAATTAAAATTTATGCGATTTCACTTTATTTACGCAAGTCGAGTCATTTACAGAAGTCAAAGGTCCTTCCTGCGAATATTCGTATAAATTAGAAAGAAATTCTTCTTTCAGTAATTCTAAGACTTACAAATGCAATTTTTCTAGCGAAAAATGACAATTTATCAAACAACTCTCTAATTTGTACTCCTCGAAATAATCTTAGATTTCAGAGATAACAATAATTAATAATAATATATTCTGCAATAAATATATTTATATAATATATAAATTAATAATAAAAACAACCTCTAAACCATTTTCTTCATTTTAATGATCTACAAAATATCTCTTAAAAAAGACATCGAAAAGAATTTCACAGAGATCAAGATGTTACATGATAATTAAAAAATATGTCGTAAATCACATATACTAATAATGGTCAAACAGCGCCACGATATTAAACAAGAGTGTTATAGAGTGAAGCTCGTCAGTCGAACGTGATCGTTCCAGAGGAAAGAGTATAGTTGACGGAACATATAATTTTACCGAATTAAAGAAATGGAGGTATTCTACATTTTCTAAAATTTTCCAAATATCAATGTGAACATTTATTTGTAAATTCTTTTCCAGCTAGAAATTGTAACCGCCAAATCATCGAAATCTATTACTACTATAAGTGTAAGTTAAAAAAACAAATTCTAAATTTTTACAAACAAAATGATTTAGCAAATCAGTCTTTTGTTACTAAACTAAATAATTATAATCCAATAGAGAGAATTGTTTTAATTTATTAATATATCACACTATTACATATATATCTGTTATGTCAATTTTTTATAAAAATAATAACGTATTATGCGTGCGTGAGTATGCGTCTATAGTAAGTAGTAATAATAATAAAGAAATACTATTGGATATATTGCCACATAAAATCTTGAATATAAAAGAGGTTGAGAGAATAATATGTCCTGTATTATATTTAAAGGTAAATCCAAACACTACGATAGCTGCCATTAAACAACAATTATATGAACTAAAGAAGGCACCTTATGTACAAAGACAAAGTTTAAGATTAGATGCAAAAGGAAAAGCTCTAGCAGATTCAGAAACTGTAAAATCTTTATCTTTGCGACTTGGTGCTAAACTATATTACAAAGACTTGGGTCCACAAATTGGATGGAAAACTGTGTTTTTAGTGGAATATGCAGGACCTCTAATAGTATACCTTTGGTTATATCAACGTCCTTGGTTATTCTATGGTGATATTGAAAATACAAAAGTACATTATGTAGTTAAGTAAGTATTACATATGATAAAGATACAGACAAAAGTTTTATAGGTTATATATATTATGATCTAATATCATAGTACATTAACAAAATATTAGAAACGATATCTTATTTTAGCGTTGCTGCTGTTTGCTGGACCATACACTATGCCAAGCGTTTATTAGAAACATTATTTATACATCGTTTTAGTCATGCTACTATGCCTTTACGTAATCTCTTCAAAAATTGTTCGTATTATTGGTTATTTGCAATGTATGTGGCATATCATATCAATCACCCATTGTATACACCATCAACTCGTGTAAATTTTTATATCGGTTTAGCCATGTTTGCTTTCTGCGAACTGGGTAACTTTTTCATTCATAAAGCATTAAGAAACCTTAGGCCACCAGGAACTACAATTAGAAAGATTCCTATAGCTACAGGAAATCCATGGACAGTACTATTTAATTTTGTCTCCTGTCCAAATTATACATATGAAATTGGCAGTTGGATTGGTTTTACCATTATGACTTCATGTCTTCCAGGTACTCTTACTATAATAATATTATTCAAGCTATTTATTATAATTATATATGAATATATTACATCCAATAAGTTACTATATTTTCATATTAATACATAGCTGGACTATTTACCTTGGCTGGTGCTTACCAAATGACTATGTGGGCATTAGGAAAACATAGAGCATACAAGAAAGAATTTCCTCAATATCCCAAAACGCGTAAAGCTATTTTCCCACTTATGCTTTAATATATTTGAATGGGCAAACTACATTCCAAATACTTTTAATAGGGTACTTCTAATAAATTTGTCAATGATATAGGTAATAATGTATAAATGTATTTCTTTTACCATTGATATCTTATTTGTTAAATAAACACTTCTTGCTTTATACTAGGTATTCATTTGCCTTGAAATATATACCAATTTACATATAACAAAAAATATATAATTATCTAATACTTAGACAGTATTTACTAACTCAAATAAAATTATCTGTATTCAGATATCATGTTTTCATGAGTGAGACCAGTAATATCATATATTAATATCTATAACGCATTGAGAAATGTTTAAATTTATATGACTTAAATATTACTTAGTATAGTTTCATTTTTCTGTCACTTCGCATGGCAATTTATCCAAAAGTCGTTTTATGTCATCTTTTAACGCAACAATTAAACTTTGACAATCCTGCATTTCAAGTTTATATTCAGTTTGCAACTGTTCATATCCATGGCAAGCTTCTTCTAATTTGTTTCTGGCTTCTATCGGCTTCATTTTTCTTTTTGTTAATCCTAATAAACTTTCCATATCTATTATATGCTTATATGCTACTTTTAATTCTTCTCGTAAAGTATTTAATTCTGATATAAGAGTAACATTATCCATTATTGCTTTATCTAGGTCTTTATTTCTACTTGATGTGTGAAAGACTTGTTTTTTGAGAGATGCTAGTGTCCTTTCTAAATGATCTCTTTGTTTCATAAAATCACATTGTGCATCTAAATCAGCTTTACGACTGCGTAAGAATTCATCGTCCGAGCTGTATTTATGATATAAATTTGTTACCGCAACTTTTAATGCATGAGGTTCTTGTATAAGGCCGGCAGTATCAAGTAAATCTACTTGTATATTTCTTAATAAACGTTGACATCTTTTATTCCGTTGTACTTCCATATAAACCTCATGTCGTGCTGATGCTAATTTTTCTCTTAATTCATGCAATTGCAATTCTAAACTAACATTCGTCTTATGAAGATTTACTAATTCTGTTTCTATATCATGTATTTTCTCCCTAAGATCTCTGATCTCGTGATCCCTAGGTTCAATCTGATTTTTTAATTCTTGGATTTTATAATTTAAAACAAATTTGAATTTCTCTAATTCTTGATTACTATGTTTCAATTCGTATATATGGTTCTCCTTTTCTTGAATTGTTATATCCCTTTCATTAATCTCTTCTTTTAAATCCAATACATCTTTTTCCAACTCTTGTATAGTTTTCTGAAATTGAGCATATTCACCTTGTACACGCTGAACCTGTCTTTTCAATTCTTCAATATCCTTTTGACTGGCCATATATCTATTACGTAATACTCCAGCTTCTCCTTTCAGCCTTAAATTCATTTGGCTCTCCTCATACAAGACATTTTCATAATTTGTACGTATATCAACTATTTCTCTATCGGCATCATCTTCTATTTGCGCCATTAATAATTCTTGTGTATGCGCTTGATGTTCCATTTCCTCTTGAGTTTCGACTAGTTGTACTTTTTTTTCATGAACAAGAGCTTCATATTTAACTATAGTTTGCTGCAATACATCTGCACTGTCTTTCTTTAAATCATCCAAACATTTTTCATAATGTTGGCACATAATGTTATTTTTTTCTTCCAATGCTTGATACTTATCATATTCCACAATTAATTTGGCATCATAACTAATCTCCATTTGTTGCATTGCTTTCTCATGAACATTTTTCATGTTCACTATTTCTACATTTATATTATTTAATTCGTTTGTATGATCTTCTTGCAATTTATTTATCTTGTCTTTTAATTCTTCGATAGCTGCGCAATATGCCTGATGTAACTCACGCATTTTATCATTATGTTGACCTTCCATTTGTCTTATTCTGTATGCATGTTCAGTTTCCAATTCCCGCATTCTTACTGTCAAATCACTGATCATTTGTATTTTTTCTTCCAAATCCGTTTTACCAATCAATACTTCATTAGTATATATAAGTCCTTTATCTAATGTTACTTTTCCATCCGCATAATATAATCTCCAAATACATAAACTACCATCTTTAGCAGTAGATACTAAATACTGTTCATTGTAAGAAAGAGCTATCTGGAATAAAATTAAAATGAAATAAGTGTAAACTTATTTCATCTATAAGTAAAAAGCAAAGATAGTGTTTACCTTTGTAATATCGCTAGAATGAAGATGGAAATCTATAAATTCTACAGGCGATTGAAGAGGACATTTCAATGACGATATAATACCTCCTAAACAAGTCACAAATAAAAATGTATCATTCTTGCCCATTGCCATATAATATATGCTCTTATCCATTAAGGTAAATTCAGATGAAACCTATGTAAAGATTTAATAACAATAAATACATCCCTTTAAAAAATAAATTCTTATAGAAGATTTGTATTTTTCTGAATATTATTATTACCGTGTCATTCCTAATATCACGAATTCGATTATCATTTGCGATACAATATAAAAACGATTGATCGGCAGCAATTACAATATCATATAAAATGATATTTCTTAAAATGATCTCTGCAGTACGCTGTCCACTATTTATATCCCATTCATAAATGGCACCCTCTTCACCTATGCTCATTAACTTGTTGTCTGTTTGAGACCACTTTAAGCAATTTATTTTTGCTGTATGCCCTTTCAATAGGAAACGATTATAAAATCCGATAGTTGTATAAACTTGTATAACATTTCCATTTACAGCAGCAAACAAATGTCCACCATGACAGAAAGTTACAGTTTTACAATTTCTTATTGAAAATCCATATATAGGCAGTAAATCATCTATTAATATACTCATAAAACGCAGTTTGTCAATAAATCCAACAAGACAAAATAAACCCATTGGATGTAAAGCAATTGAACAAATATCTTCTTCATATTGCTTAAGCATGATTAAGCTTTCAGTTTCAAAATTCCATATTCGTATGCTTCTGTCAATTTCTCCATAGGTCATAAAAATTGGTTTCCATGCGCACATAGACAAATCACCAATAGGTCCGTAATGCAATGATTGGCCCATTACGCTCATTTCTTTTGGTTTTGGATCCATATTTAAATCTGGACCCCATAACGTTATATAAAATAATTGAGACCATCTTGTAGTTACCAATAGATGATCAAAACTTATATTAATATCTATGGTATTAACTTTATATAAATCTGTAGAATCAGTTTTAGACACTTGCAAAGGAACTAAATAAATATTTCTTTTTACATATATATGTGAGCCTTCTTTCTCAAAAACTATAATTGTTCGTGGACCTAAGGCATATGCGAAGCCTTTTGGAAATGATATCAAAGAAAGAATATCATGTTCCCATCTATCATTATCTCTATCTTCTAAAGCTAATGGAGAGGCAGTAGTGTGAATAACATATTCTTCACGAATTTTTAGATTCATAGATATGGTCTCACTCATTTGATAAATATTCTTCAAATCACCATTTTCCAGATATAGTATTCTACCATCTTTTGTACCTGCTAAAAGCCTATCTGAATTCAACCAAGTCATAGAGCATATTAATACATTCTCAGCTTTTGAAAATCCATATGGACGCCATACTGTATCAGAAAGAGTTAAAAATTTGAATACATGTGGCCCACCAATTGCTATTATCCCTGTATCTGATGGATTGCAGGATATTAAGTTAACGATGGCAGATGTATCCTGTGGATTACCTACTTTTAAGCTAGACTCTACTTTGCCTCTTTCCCAGTTATAAAAAAGCATAGTTTGATCAGGTTCTCCTGTTACAGCTACTACATATTTATTATCAAAGGTAAAATCAATACAATTAAATTTAATTGCATTGTGTGCCTCATATGGTATTCCTAAAGATTTTCTTCTTCTTAAGGATTGAAGGTCATAAATATATATAGTAGGTTTCTCACCAGTCTCACATAAAGCAGCATATCTCCTTAATTAAAATTATTGGTAATTTAATTGCTACAAGCATGATGTATATCAAAAATGCATTTTTCCTACTACTTACTTATTAGGTGCAACAGAAATAATATTTATTTGAAGTTTAGCAGGTAAATGTATCAATTTTTGTTGTTGCTGAAAAATATTATGTATTGATAATGCATTTCCTACGGGATATAAAATCTCAGAATCTGTAATGTAATGAGCATTTCCAATAATATCTGTTTTTAAGCCATATATAACTTTACACTGTAATGATGCAGCCATTTCGCTGTCAAAATTTACAAACGAAATTTCGACTACTTTATCAATCGTCGCAATAATATCTGAAGTTGAATTTATTATTTACATTATCCTAGCAACGAGATATTTTGTTTTATATATATATATATATAACATTACGAATATTGTACAGCATTATTGATAATATAAATCGATAATATGATATAAATAATATATAATTATTTTATATTTTAATATTTATCTATTTTGTATAATCGAATTTTACTAATATACGTATTCGTAATAATTAATCTAAAATGAATATCGTTACAAAAAGAAAATGGCTTCTTATATGCGAAATTCGTGCACACGTGGTTATAGGAAATCAGAAATTGCATTTACATTTATGCCAGTGTATATTTATCGTATTACTCGTGACGATCTTTACGATTTTTATATAAATAAATTAGAGTTATAAATATCAATTTCTTTCGTTATTTTTTCATTTTATATAAATGATATCTACGTGAGTAATTTTTTAAAAGTATAACCTAAAATAATCAACTGTGTTAAAATATTCATTTTTAATAGAATGGCGACAGTATCGGAGGAAGAAGGAATTAATGAGAAACAAGACAATAATGTTAATGAAATTATACCAGATATTGATCTTTGTAAAAAATGTGGTAATCAGTGTAATCCTTATACTAAACCAGCTTTACGTTGTAATGGTGATTGCGCTGGAAAAATTCATATTGAGTGTCTTCAAAGAGGAAGTGTTCCAGTGTCTTTTGTCGGTGATGTCTTTTTTGAATTACATTGCGTTGACTGCAGTCCATTAGGCGAAGAAACAGTTATAAGAGATCGAATGCCATGGCTTAATGTAATTGTATTAACTTTGTACAATTTAAGAGAAAAATCTAGTGGAATAAGTAAAAGAGGATACTTCCATTGGAAGTCAGATATTAGTACTTTTGTAGATCGTAATTGGGATCATTTATTTAAGAAAACAGTGTAGGTAACTTAATTTATTCTTAATCTCGTCATTCTATGATTAGTTTAATTATCATATCTAATCTAATTTATTTATTTTATATAATTTATTTATTTATCGTAGCTAATCTGATTTATTTAGCAAAAGAAAAAAGAATTGGATTGGTACAATTTCCGGTACATTGTCACATTATAGTGGAATCTTTTTCAAATCAGGAACAATTGAATTAGGAGAATCTGGTTGGTGGAGACTAATAGATAATGATCCGCCAGAAGTTCTGATTGCTAAAAGTATTATTGATTATTAAAAATTATATATTAGATCTATCAAAAATTTCTGTCTATTTTTAAATAAAAGAATTATTTGCTCTGAACATTTTGGATAGAATATTAGACAGAACATTTTGGTAGACCTTTTACATAACTTTTGTAAAATACATATTGAACTTCTATATTTTATTATATCATTTATTTTATAACAGATGGAAAGATGATAATGGATCGTAAAAAACAAAATGGTAATCAACAAAAGTTATCAGTTAAATCGTATATTAGTCCAACGCCATCCGAATCAAGTATTTCAGTAGGAGAAGATAGCAATTATGGAACAGAATCAGTAAAAACTCAGGGACCATCGATGTATTCACAAGCTTATGTACAACCAACAGAAACATTATCTGATCTCTTATTGGAGGAAGATGAATTAAATGGTATATAGGAATTTAACAAAAATAACTAAAATGAAATTATATAACTTTTAAATATTTCAGACATGGATATGGAAGATGATTTAGTACTACGTGATCAGCAGGACACTCTTTCTTTATCAGAGCTATTAGCAGATTGTCAATATCAAAATTCTAATTTTAATTTTCCTCGACTATTTGATAATTTTACATCTGAATGGTCTAACAATACAGAGACAACGGAAGAGTCAATACATGATACCACCGATAATAAAATTAAAAGAGAAGAAGACCAATATGCAGAAGAAAGCAATGATAGTCTTGCTCAAGAACAACCACCTCCAGCTTCTTTATTCCAAGCTACAAAAAGAGATAAGTGGCCTTGGCAAAAGTCAATTGTTAATAGTAAGTGACTATTTAACTACTATAAATAATCCTAGAGATTTCATTGTTATGTACTTAACTTATTGTTATGAATAACGTTAATAAATAATGTTTTAAGTGGCTAGAACATTTTTTAATATATTATTCTAGAAATTATTTTACATTGCTTAATTAATATTGTTTGTTAGATGAGAAGATACCTCTTATGACGCATCAAGAAGAAGCATATCTCTTACAAAGAGTTAATAAACATTATCTATATTCTGCCTCTCCTTCTGCAAGACGTCTATACAGAAAATTAGTTGTTAGAAAATTGAAAAGAGAATATGGTTTGCCTTTATTGGATATCGATCATTTTGGATCTAAAGAAGTATCTAAGAGACATTTCAAAGAATGCGATAGAGTCCTAGACAGATTTTTTGGAGATGACATAGGATATGTTTTTGAACAAAGATTACAAGGCTATAATGAACCAACATCTATTGTTAGTCCATATACGAATAGACTTTTAAAGCCGTTTATAAGAAGAGATATTTCTAGTCGACCACTATGGTTAACTGTGATGGAAGAACTTTGTGCTAAAGTTAATAGAAATAACTCATCTTGGAAACCACTACCAAGGGCACCAATTGATTATTCTTATATTAGACCACAACACATTCCAGCGATCAACAGTCTCTGTAATCAATTCTTTTGGCCTGGTATTGATTGTAAGCATGTTTTTATATTTCTATATTATAAACTTTTCTTTTTTATATAAATTCATTATTTTAACTATACTTATGTGTAATCTTATAAATTTCCTGTTTTAGTGACAGAATGTTTACAATATCCCGACTTCAGCTGTGTTGTTCTCTACAAAAAGTTAGTAATTGGATTTGCAATACTTGTACCTGATGTAAGTTATAACGAGGCTTATATATCTTTTTTTTTAACGCGCCCTGAATGGCGAAAGTCAGGTATTGGTACATTTATGTTATATCATCTTATTCAAACTTGTATGGGAAAAGATGTAACACTACACGTATCTGCTACCAATCCTGCTTTGATCTTATACCAAAAATTTGGTTTCAAAGTTGAAGAATTTATTCAAGACTTTTATGATAAATACATGCCACCGAATTCACGAGAATGTAGACATGCACTATTTTTACGATTAAGTAGATAATTTATTAATCTAATTATATTGATTTTAGCTTTGATAGTAAATATTAAACAACTGTAACAGGAGAATCTGATTAAACTACGCTTGTTTATACTATGAAGCGAATAAAAAGATGTTTTTTCATTACACAAGTCAAGATTAATTTTTATTAGCCTTTACAAGATTTTATTTTTTGAACGAATGCTCTTCAAACTTTAACATGAAGTTAAATTTAAGTGCCCATTAATAAAAATACAATAAAAATTAAATTCAAATCGATAATGTACTTAATAATCGATAATATTTAATAATACATGTACAGTTTTACCACAGTCATTTTTTATTGTAAATTAAAACATCCACATAAAAGTAATATCAAGAACAAACGTTTAAAAATTATTTGATATATTAAAAGAAGAAATTAAAAGAAGAATTTTTAAAAGAGTATATTTATAGGAAAAAAAAATAGACACATACACATACATGCATATTAATGTGTACGTGCCCAATTGTCTGAATTGGCCGCTAACTAAAGGAAAGTGAAACCGATCGATCATTACAGCGCCTGCTTCGTACGACGGAACTTTGGGATTGGTGCGTCAAAGAAGAATCAAATGAAAGATGAGAAGTGAAAAATGAGATATGAAAGAAGAGAGACCGGTTCTAAACGGTACGATCGATATTACATATATAATGTAATGAAATTTACGTTCTCTTCAAACCATTCGTACATATGAACATGAAGAAAAATTATAATTTCAAATATCTGAGCTCAGTATGAACAATTGTAATTTTTTACATGAGAAGAAAACTTTTTAAAGAAATAGCAAGTAATTTGATCGACGCATTCTCTTATATCTCCAAATACAGAGAATGTATTGTTCACGAAGGAATTGAAAAAGCCCGCTAAAAAGATAGTCGTCATTCGATCTATCGAGGTCGCGAGAAAGCGAATGACGTCGTTAGGTAAGCGAGCGCCACGGAACTGGCGTCGAGCCATTCTCGAAAGTTCCGGAAACTCGTAGAAGCAAATTTTGTATATATGGGCTGCGCAGCTTACGCGACACTTTAGTACGTGACGAGAGAAGCTGAAGGTTGCTTCGATTTGTCTGACAGATTACATATAATCGAATATTCTACAAATCTTAAACGAAAAGCGAATCAAGTGAAATTTGTGACGATTAAAAGAGCGATCGTTCTATTGGACGAAAAATATACCTAATTTCGAAGGTAAGTCTCGAATCTAAAGATATTTTTTATCTCGTATTAATCTTCGTCATCTTTTTTTTACGCACGAACGAGAAAGACGTGATATACAAAGGAAGGAGTTTTACACCGTATGTTATTCTATTTATTATACATGAGAACAAATTTTACGCTCGCCACGAGATAAGATTGGATTTATTTTTGCATCGCATGAAATCGTAGCATGCTCGAAGAAATGAATTCGTCGCGAATACGTGTTCATCATTGCCAGAAATAGCTATCTGTGATATGTACGTGGGTGGGTGTGTGCGTGCGTCGCAAACGCGCGCGCGCGCGCGCGTGTATATATATATATATATATACATACGTGTATGTGTGTGTATCAGTTAAATGAACATTTTATAATTCCCCGACTAAAATTTGCATACATGATCAAACTATAGGTATATAAAAAGGTACACAAAATCATCTGATATAATTTCATTGCTACTTGTCTCTTGCATAGAATATCTTGGCAAAGTACTTACTTTCCAGATTATTCGTGTTTGTATGCGTGTGAAACGTAGGTGCGCACGCGCGTATACATATATACCAAAGTGAAAAGCAATTAAAAATTTAAAGAAGGATATAGCGGTCGTATTAAGTATCCATTTAGGTAGACGAATCGCATAGATTCCGAAAGACATATTTAAGTGCTCAGTCGTTGCTTCCGTTTTTTATAAAGCACGACTTTATCGTACTGAGAAGACTTTTATGGTTACGAATCGAATCTCGAAAGATGACCGTCTTTCTTTTATTCTTCCTTTATTCGATTAATTTATTATGGATTCCTTATGATAACAAGATAATGACATAAGAAAACGTTATTATTTATACGAGTAAAGTATAAATAATAATAATAAATGTATATATAATTACGAATAAGAATCTATCAGAAAATTTAAGATACTTGAAGCCAATTATTATTTCATAATTTTTTTTATTTATGTTACAGGTTTATAAAAATGGGGAAAGATTATTATAAAATATTAGGGATAGCAAAAGGTGCCAGTGACGATGAAATAAAAAAAGCTTATAGAAAATTAGCTTTAAAATACCATCCAGATAAGAATAGAAGTGCTGGTGCTGAAGAGAAATTTAAAGAAATAGCCGAGGCATATGAAGTACTCTCAGATACAAAAAAGAGAGAAGTGTATGATAGGTTCGGAGAAGAAGGTTTGAAAGGTGGAGCATCTGCCGATGGAGGTGGTGGCAGCGCATCGTACACTTTCCATGGAGATCCACGTGCCACTTTTGCACAATTCTTCGGCTCTGCAACACCCTTCCAAACATTCTTTGAATTTGGAGGTCCTACTGCCACGCGTGTCTATAATCTTCATGACGAAGACATGGATATAGAAGATCCATTTGGTTTTGGGATTGGGCCTGCTCGTCAAGGAGGTGGACAAGGAAGTGCTTTCCGATCTCATTCATTTAATTTTGCTGGACCTACAACAGTTAAAGGGGGTAGTAAAGATCGTGCTCAAGATCCGGCTATAGAACATGATCTTTATATAAGTTTGGAAGAAATATTACGTGGATGTACTAAAAAAATGAAGATATGTAGAAGAGTCGTTCAAGCTGATGGGAGTACGAAAAAAGAGGATAAGGTCCTTACAATTAACGTGAAACCAGGATGGAAGGCTGGTACAAAAATTACTTTCCAAAAAGAAGGAGACCAAGGTCGTGGAAAGGTTCCAGCTGATATTGTTTTCATTATTAGAGATAAACCTCATCCAATCTTTAGGAGAGAAGGCAGTGACATCAGATATACTTGTAAAATAAGCTTAAAACAAGCTTTGTGTGGTACCATCATAGAAGTTCCTACACTTACAGGAGAGAAAATCAGTATAAATTTAACAAGAGAGATTGTCAAGCCTAGTATTGTAAAGAGGATTCAAGGACAAGGTTTACCATTCCCAAAAGAGCCGTCAAAGAAAGGTGACCTTCTGGTTTCATTCGATATTAAGTTCCCAGACACATTATCGCAAAGTGCTAAGGACATTTTGTATGATACTCTACCAAACTGAATGTCCACAATGGAGAAAAGTCAAGAGGATATGCATTATTTTAAGAGCCAATCCTCCGATTGTCCTGACCGATAAAGTTATAGATGCATGTACGTTCTAGTACATAATAAAGTGAAGTCAATGAACGGCGTTTTAAAGGTGAAACAAATCTAATTTCACCTTATGCATAGTAAAATGTGATTTCTTACAGGATTCGGTCACAAAAAATGTTTTACTTGAAATTTTGTTAGGCTTTTATAGATGTTTGGTTTAGGTCAAAAGTTAAAGGTCTATTATCTATTGTAAAATGAAACATTATCTGTCTTTGCATATGGTAAGAATCCTAAGTATTGATTAAGATCGAATATGTTAAGTTATACAATTATAGAATGAGACTCGTTAAGATAACAATATTTTGTGCGGTTGCTGGTCTGAATTATTTGTTTGTACGTTTTATGAATGAGTAATTTGCGTGTTATATGAATGAAAGATGTATGCTGCGTACGTGATTGCGTTGAAGTGCACTTCGCGTTGATGGTGCGTGTTATTGGCAATTCTGCACAAGTATGTCAAAAACAAGCCACCGATCATTGTGTTCAAACGCAAGTAAAAAATTCTTCTATATATCCTTTCTGCTTCAATTATAATATACTAGATGTATAATAAGTTAAAAATAGAATAGGTAGATTCAATATTATCAACCTGTAATAACTCCTTTGTAATCTCATTATTCTAGTACATATATGATAATATGAAAAATATGATAAGTGGAATCTTTTGTCATACTTAAGCAGAGTTGCTCATAAAACGTACCACCCTTTCTAATGGCGAAACAGTTTTCTTATGCAATACATCTCCTTAAGTTTAACGATTGACTAATTATTTGTACACTAAAATGATATGAACAATCTAAATTATAGAGTACGCGGGTTTTTTTTTTTATTTATTTTTATTTTATTTTTCTTTTTTTTAACATCATTAATTTCTTCACATTGTGGTGGGTATAATAACATAGATCTAAAAATAAACCACACAATGAGTGATGTCACCGATCGAGCTTTTGAGAGACAGTTATGGAATATGCGTATATAAATCTAATAGAAATTCATATATAATGCTCGATCTGAAATATTGTTTTGTATTTATTTCACAATTGCAGATTAATACATGTGTTATTGTATAGCTCACGTATAGTTTTTTTCATATGACATAACATAAACAATTTAAACATAATTATTAAAAACAAAAAAGAACTTACGAAGCAGTAGACATTATAAAATATTTCCTATTAATTATGTTTGCGCTTTCGCGTAGAATAGTATATTGAATTTTAAATCTAGGCTTTCGTAAGGTCAATATAATCTTTGTCTATCCATTCGTCATCGTTCGGTGGTAAGTTAAGGTTAGCTGGTAAAGACGTCAATAATGGTAAGCCATCGAGTCCTAGACTGAAATATTTTATCAATCGATCCGATGGCTTCGATTCATTCGGACGAGCATTTTGTAACCCTAATCCTAATTCTATTTCATCCTTGTGATCGGACAGAAATTTTTTTGCAAATCGAAAGTCCTCTGGCAAGCAATGATGCTGACGGCAGAAATAATTCTGACCCCCCTCTTCGTGACACCATGTTCCGTCTGGAAAATACGGATCAAGGCCAAGGTCATTTAATTCTATACGCGGTGTGTAATAAGACATTATGTCTTTACGACGACAAAATATGGCACAAGCAATCCATGGTCTGTCGGATTCGTGAATAGCTTGCAACCCTCTACCTTTTCCATCCAATTCTGGTAATACCTCGCTAAATTCTATACATCTGATCGTAGCGAATTCAGTTATAGTTTTACGCTTCTTCTTACAAAGTCTATCGTCCTTGCAAAGTTGTACGTCGTAATGCAATCCTTCGCAGCCAGCCTCGGTATTAATTGGCAACGGATTATCGCAAGAACGATGTCTTTGTCGAGCTCCTTTCGACCTCTGTAAACAGCCGCTGCTACAAGGCCCTACCTTCCAATCACTCCAACCTCCTTCGCGTATGAAAAGTCCGCCTGGCCCTGGCGCGATTTGGAAAGCCGGAAGACATTCGCCAGCACGACATTCTCTACCAGGCGCGCAATCTGTACCATCCAACGCTGGACCGGCGAAATAATATCCGCTTCTATGAGGACTTTTACATTGAAGAGCCTGGCAAGCTTGATGTAGCGTAGCAACAGTGGCATCTTTGTCACGAAGAAGTATCTCGCATTGCTTTTTTGCATTCCATTCTCTACCAGGAAGATCAAGAAATCGTCTATGATCGAGAGATTTGTCTTCTTCTAGTGTCGATTTATCCAATAGACATGGTTTGTTGCGAGCAAGAGTTCGTACTACTTCACGACTACATTCCGACCAAATCGTCTCTCCTTGTACTCCTCTGCTAGGTGACATTATATAGCCATCTCTTGGGCAGGAATTACCAGTAGAATCGTGATGCATTCCTAAACTTTTAATAGAACATCTATATTAATTATTATATCTTATATAATTAATTAAGAACTTTCTTATCTATTTAACTTGTCTTTATCTTTTAAACATTTATTTATATAGAAGTACGAATGCAAAAAATTGTAAATTTGATTGAAATTAATTTTCTTTTTATTTATTCTTTATACACTTACTTATGTCCAATTTCATGAGCAGCTATATAAACCGAAGTAAAGCCTGCAGAAGGATATGGTTTCCCAAAGCGATTTGTAACTCCTAATTCTGCGATAACGCACGAGTACTGATCAATACATGTACCTCCTACTGTAGCCAAACCCATTGTTGCTGTATTTTTTATTCCATCTTCAATAGCATAAAAATCCAATCCAGATACATAGAGTCCAAGATCCCAGTGATTTGGATGCTTGTCATCTGAAGGATTATGAAGTTTTGCATAATTGCAAAAGGAATCTAATAAACTACCTCTTTCACCACCAAAGTTTGGCAAATCAGATGGTTGCTTATGCATTATGTCCATTCGTACAAGGGAAATATCAATTTGTTTTCCCAAACTAGATTGATGATAAAGAGCTTGTACTCCATTTATATATGCTAATAACATGTCACGGATTTTTTCATCATCTCTATCAAAAAATGGTGAAAAAGTGTTATACCCAGCTTCGTCAAAGAAAATAGCTAATTCTATTGTTAAATCTTCATTTGTTTGCCTTCTCTCAATTTTTTCAAGTACCTGATTTGTTCTGGATATATTTAAATTGTATTCATACTGGAGGTTTTTTCTTATATAATAATCTTGTGTTATTGGAGAAGCATAAGCTCTTTTTACGATGTGTGGCTCTCTATATTTTAAAGAAGCTTCTGAACGTTCTCTGATAAAATGATAATCAAAGGATAAGGGATTTAAATCCCCCATTGGAGTAATTTCTAAAGTACTATTTTCCAAAAAGATAAGTCCATGCTGTATCAAGTAAAGAAAAAAAGACGTATTGTAAACATTACATATTACTACAAATATAATTCTTTTAAATTAATAAATAATACTATATATTATGTGTGTCTATGTCTGTGTGTCATGTATTAATAAAAGTAACAAAATAATACTAACTATACCATGTTCTTGACAAAGACTTATAGCTGCTGAACTAATACTGTCTATATGAAGATAATGACAAGGGGTTGGTTCATTCAAATGTGGTAACTCCTGCAATATGTTTTCTTCGTTGTGGGTCCAAACTTGAAATTTAGGTGCTATTATCTTGGTATTTTTACGTAATCTCAATTCGATGAGTTGTCCAAAGACTTTAAAAGCTAATGGAACCTATAAAAAATACAATAAAAATTTTCAGTTAAATTGTTTCTGATGTCATATTTACAATTTTAGAAAATACATATGAATTTCATATAAAAAATTACAGAGAACATATATACCTCAATAACATTTTCTGTGTTCCATAATGGTAACATTACAATTTCTATGTCCTGTGTGTTATTTCCATGAATCTGAATCAGGAAAATTATCAATATAAAATTCAATATGAAAATCATATTGTATACTGTAAAACATTCCAAAGACGAATATCACAACAGATCCATCTGCTTCTGCATATATACGTATACGCATACTGTATAACATACGTCTGATATGTAATGCCCGCAGTATATTATCATTGCAGAAATATACATAATGTAAAATATATGCTGGTGCCTCTACTAACAATGTCATTGCCCCTAACAGTCAAGTAATAAACGTATAATACATTTTAAAAATATGTTAAGCGTAAGTAAAATAACGTCGTATATAAAAAAGCTATGGTATAAGGGCAATATATGGAATGGCCAGAAGTTTAAAAGATTTTTTATCTTATACTTCTTTGACTAAAAATGTAATATATTTTACCCTATGTTTAATAATCAATGTGTACAAAACGGATGTTATAATAAGTATAATTTCTTCAGGTAGAGCTTTTGTACTTTGTTCCATTAAATTTACAGTATTTTTCACATCTGTAATTATTTAACGAAATTATTGTTCTCATTGACACCATCCACTCATTCAGTAAATTTATATTAATAAAGAATTCCAATCTTTTGTAAAAGGGATGTGTCGTATAATTACTTTACATTATTAAGTTCTTTTTTCTATTCTAAATTATTGTGATTGTGAATATATACCCTTCACACATACTTCTTTGTACACTCGCATTCCGTTTATCATTCTTGATATGATACAATACCTTAAATTAGATTTAGTACTTACATTTTATCAATATGTATAATATACATTGTTAATATGACGTTAGAAAGCTTGAATATTATTAATTTATTATCATTATTGCAAATTGAACTTAAATTTGTATAAAAGTTTAATTTGTTTGTGATAATTTTAATTTTTGATAATCTTAGTGCGAACATAGTTAAAGACTAAATGGAAGGTAGGAATAAAAGAGAATGCTTGATTGTTACAAAAACCTTAGTATTAAAATATTCCAATAAAAACAATAAATAATAATGATCAATAATAAAATTAATTAATAGATTCGGCAGTGTATGTAACATGCGAAATGTAGCAGGTGCCTACATTGTATTGACTACATTTACTAATATATAGGGATTATTAAATAATTCCATAATTAATTACAATCGTGCATATAAATCGATTCATTTTTTACATATTCCTTTTCAAGTGAAAGCTATTTTTACATATTTCTGTTTGACATGATAATAATTAAGAATCTTTTTATACACAAAGTTTCACATTTCCAAATGTGTTGTATTAATTGATGTATTTTGCTTTTAAATCATAATTATGCTTAAATGAAAGCATGAAAATCTCTTAATGTTCGCAGTGGTCTCTCTTTGGATAATTCGCACAATTTTACAAATTTGTGTGTAAATTTGTGCCAAAAAGGAAGTAATTATATTTTGGAGTGAAATGACCGTGTGTTGCTTTTTTGTTGTCATTTACACTATGAGTAACAGTGAACACTTGAATAAAGTCCTCCAAAAGATATTGGAAGATACAGCTGCTTATAAAGTTTGCAGCCATTACTTGCTACGAACACACAAAGGTTTGGTAGCCTTATTTTGTCATTCATATTTGTCCAAACATCTATGAAATATGACACATTATTTACATGACTTTTATGTCTAGTATGTTGTATATATAATAACATTGTGTCATATTGTAGATGTAGACTATGAACTATACATTTTTAGAAGGCATAATCTCATAGGTACTGTGTAATGTCATAACTAATAAAGGTACACAGTCCTTTATGAAGTATAACATTTTCACGTTTGTTTGGCAATTATTTACCAAGCTTTACAATAAATTTCGTCTAATATTAAAGTTCATACATTACATCGCGCGCTGAGTAGTAGCAGAATAATTGTTTACATTCTCGTCATTATTCAAGTATACACTTCTTTCATTTTCGTACAAAATCCGTAGAAATTACAATTTGTATTCACATGTATGCTTAACTCAGCGATTTTATACACAGTATAAACAGTAAATATGTTTGAATAATGAACTAATCATTAAACCCAATAATTTCGTAAAGTTTGTAGTTAAATAATTTTTACATATGCAGTATATTATTTTAAATTAATAAAACTAAATCAATTTGCTAATAATTGATATTGACAAAAATGTAGCAAAAAAATCAAAATAACAGTGAACAGTTAATGTCAATGATGCTAGAAAATATTAAATTTGTTTTCACAGGCACATAGATAACCATGTTTGTAGACAAACTTTATAAAACGTTCCATCTTCAATGAAATATTTGATTATAAGCAAATATTTAATTAAGTTTGTTCATCGTTTGGAGGCCACTGTCCAGAATGATTCCAGTCCCAATCTTTTCCTTTAGGACGAAATTTACTGGTACTTCCAGAATTATTCCAATCTCTGTGAAAAAACTTTTTTTTGAAATGATGTCGTTCAGGATCCACTTGTCTCTGATATTTGAGAGGTACTGACGAATTACTGCTTGCACTACCATTATTAGGATTTGCAGGACGGGGACTAGTTGGTGAAGGTGTCCGCGGAGGTCCTAATGCTTCATCAGGAGAAGGAACAACAGGTGGTGGTCCTGTTGCAGTACTATCCGAACCTAATCCACTATCAGGACTTGTATTTACACCTTCTGTGGATCTTCTTCGCTTGTCTAATTCTGTTGATGCAAATGCAACTAAACGATCAAATCCAGAACTGATACGATCCTGCCAATCTGCTTCCCCATCTGTAAAATAAGAATTTAATTTGACAACTAAAAAATATATAATAGATTATAATATGATGTAAAATTTTCATAAAAATAAGCCATGAACCCATTGTGGCTGTAATCAGCATATCTGTTGATGCAATATTGGTAATAAAAATTGCACATTTAAAACAGTTTATTCTTTCTGCAATTAATTTTAATAAAACCATTGTAACTTTTTATATCAATAACAATTCATCGAATATTAACGCACGTCATGTGTACTTGATCTGAATTAATAATTTATACAGATAAGAGTTAGAAAGGAAAGTTCAGAAAAAGATATGATGTAACTTTACAAATTACAAATCTTGAATTACAAGGAATTGTGATACTTTTTTAGATAGTTATAAAAAAATGTGTACGAAGATAGAAATTCTATATGATGAATTACATTTTCGGATATTTTATATTTAATAAAATTTACAAACATTTATAGAATGATATTGCATTTTTTATATTATTACAGGTTAATTGAAAATTAATATATAACTTTCAATGATATAATATGTTAGTATTGCATACCTGTCCTTTCTAGCATAATATCTGTGATACATTAATAATCATTACAATTGTGCTATATATTGAAATTATTATTGTTGACATATTGTTAATACATAATAAAATAATGGTACATTATATGCTATATATAATAAAGGATGTATATATCCTATAAGGATATATATTTGTGTATGTGTGTGTATATGTGTATATATATATATATGTATATATATGTATATATATTTCATATATATATTATATTTATATATATATATTTCATATATTTTATATATATATGAAAATATATATTTCATATATATATATATATGAAAAGGTAATAAAGATAAGAATAAAGTCAAAATTATTTTACGCATTTAATAGAAAGTATTCGTATATACAAAAGAGAATATAACTACCCTAATTCCAAGAAATCAAAATTATTTTCATGCATACGTGCAATAGGTACATAGAAACCCACTAAATATAATAAATAGTATAAAACCTGCACATCGCAAGCCAGCATGCTCTGTCTGATATTACATACCTCTTTTATATAATTGTACTTGCACATTGTAATTTCACAAAATCAAGGTTTATATATTAGCCTTTATTTATTATATATTATTATATTTAAATGTTTATATATAATTTATATTAATAGCCATAATAAAAATTGATTTTTTTAATGTGTGAGTTTGGCTTATTTTCATGGAAATATATCTTCAAAAGGAAAATTATTTTTATTATATGGAAAAACTTATACTAATCGTATGTGCAGCAAATGAGAAAATGTTATAATAAAATGTCAATAAACAACTGTAATTTCAACAAGAAATTTTGAACAACCCCTGTGGGATAACTCACCAGCAACCACGAACCAACCCACAGGCAGCCATACTTTTTGATTTCTCCCTTTGATCTGTGTCTCAATCTCTAATAAAACAAGCTTCAGGGGATGTGAGCGAGATCGAGTATGTGACAGAGCTAACCAACAAACAGCTACAGTGCATCTAACAAATACAGCAAACAACAACAAAAATAAATATAAATAAAGATCAGGTACCAACTCCATAAGATAAGGTAAACCATAGACAATTATTTTAAACCATTAGTGCATAAAAAATAATAAAAGATGCATAGCAGAAACTAATACAACAGCATCTAAAAAGATTAAAGCAGGGTGTTTAGTAAAAGTCTTGTATAGTAAGGATTTAAGAACACCTAACAGTAGCGTTTTTATAATATTTTTATAGCTATATCTATTAGTTCATAAATATATGATAAGATATAAGGTACAAGCAAAGTTTTCCAGTCCATTAGCTTGATGTCAGAATGATAATTTGGAAATTAAGTACCCTTTAATTATTTAATATTTTATGAATTAAATTTACTAATCGATTAATAATTACTCCTCCCTATATATATATATATATATAATATATATATATAATATATATATATAATATATATATAATATATATATATATATATATAATAATGTTTTATTAATTATATAACATTATCAATAGTATAATACTAATCATGTACCAAAAATATGGTTAAAATATGTGATTATTATAAAAAACTAAATACTTTTAAAAATATAAAGACATAATTATATTCATGAGATATTTATGTATAATATATTCAATGGATTAATAATCCAAATGACATCATGTATTCATTGCATGCTGATGTCTTAGGAATTATCAAATAGTTTTACTAATGTAATCCAAATCATATTTTTTATACTCTATTTGTGTTGTGTTAGCTATGTATATATACTTAAAGGCTCATCCCTTTGATAAGAATTAACATAATATTTATACAAGTAGTATAAGTATATCCAAATATATCAGGATAGAATGTACATAACAAAACAGCTTTCAAACTTTTAAATGTTAAAGTTAACTTTTAACTTTTAAATGCTTAGCTTTTATACTAATAGTTTTGTTTTGCACAATATCATCATTTTATTCTATCAATTTAAAAATATATAAATAGTAATAAATATTTACGTACCATCATCACCAATACCATTTCGCTGTCTTTGTGTTGTCATTTGAGGTTCATCAACCAAAGGAGTTGAAGTATTGGAATGTGGTTCTACGAGAGGACTTAAAGGAGCACCACTTGTGCTTACTGTCGATATGACTGCTTCTGTTTTCACAGATACTGCAGGTTGTGACTGGCAAATTGTGGTCATACTACCATTTGTACTAGTATTGTTGTTGCTATTACTGTTATTTGCGTATCGAGGATATGGCTGAAATCTAACAGACACAATGCATGTTTCAGAAAATATATGTGTGTATGTGTATGTAATACGTATAATGTATGTATATATGTATACGCGCGCGCGCGCACACACACACATTTATAAAAAACTTATATATAGCCTAAAACATTCATCATCTGTTAGCTATTATTTTACTGTACCTTCTAGCAATGGGCAGCACTTGATCAGTTTTATTAGTGCCATTATGATTATTCAAAATGCGGGCATGTAAAGATGCGGCCAGTCCTTCTACTGGTAAGAGTTCACCATTTGAAGATGTTTGGGATGAATGTATGGATGCAGATGAAAGAGAATGAGAATGCGTAAGCGATTGCGAAGGATTGTCAGAAAAATAAGATTCGTGATAGGGTTTAATATCTGCTCGTGGTAATTGTACAGGTGTATATCTGTAACATTGTAACATTAAAAATTATATTCTCCAAAAATTAATTAAATATAAATATTACCTTTGTGGCTGTGTAACAGGCGTAAATAATACAGATGATCTGGAAGTACTAGCAGGAGTAGACGTAGCAGTTGTTACTGATGTAGGTGCATAGCTAGCAACATGTGCAAGAGTTGATAAACCAGCATCACCTTCTGCACTAGCTGGTCGGCTAATAGGAGAATAGACAGTTTCTGGCCTCATCATTGCACTCATGTCAACTGCTGCATTTATTATCGTTTGATTAGATATTTCTAATGTTCTCTCTATCTCTCCACTCACAAGATCACCAATTGTTCTAGTTCCAAGCAATCCACTACCACCAGCTATAATACGATTATCGTGACCAGATTGCCTAGAATCAATTGCCGATCTATCAGATGGAGTTAAATGCGAAGAGAGACGTTCTTGAGATAGATGACGTCGAAGTGCAAGCTTTGCAGGAGAAACCTTCAATTAAAATTTTCTTACTAAGTATTGAGATTTCAGATATAAAAAAAGTTGCATTTCACGTAATAGCGAATACGAAGTGATATTATTCGAATTACCTGTGTATAATCTGGAGTAGAAACATTTTGCGGTAACACACCTCGCTTTTTATCTGTATCAGAATGATGCAGTTGCACTTGTAACTGCATCTGTTGCTGTTTACTACGATTTTGTTGATCTTCGTTTAATACACTTGTAATTATACTTTTTAATCTATCTTCAAAATTAGCTACCCTAGGTGGTTCTTGTGTTCTGTTTGCCATATCTTTAATACCCGAATATGATTGTGATGACGAAATACATGACGATGTAGAAAAACTAAGAGATGCTTGAGGCAGTCTAGTTCTAGAATTATTATTAATATTAGAATTTTGTCTATTTAGAATTCGACCAGCTTCTATCTGTCTCCCAGTTTCTAAAATTTTCTGTGCTAAAATTTCAGGATTATTTTCTTGTATCTTGCCAATGTCTGGGACATCAGGCCACTCCTGAGATCTTGAACGTCCTTCTCTATTTTTCCGTGCAGACCCGTTTTTCCCATTTTGCTGATGATGCTGACTTTGACAATGTTTATTGTTAATTGCATCTCTTTGTTGCTGAGCAATAGCAGCCACTTGTTTTTCATTACTAGCTCTTTCTAATACATTCAATTCATGCTCCAGTTTAGACACCTAGAATAAAAAGATTTACTTCTAATTTAGGTAAACAATTCTTAACATGTTGCCAATTAATCAAGAAGGTCATCTTATTTCGAAACATGCTATACCACCGATCGGGGGGGGGGGGGGGGGGGGGGGGGGAATTTTTTCGTTTCAATTTTTCAATATATTGCTGCGAGATCAATCGAAATGATCTCCCAATTTACTTGGCAAGACTACGTCTACAATCTTGTATGAAATATGAAATAACAATTATATTTTATTATTGAAAGCTACTTGTATGTTTTGTAAGTACTTCCATTTAAGGATATTACATCACGCCATTTGCAAAGAATGCACGATGAGAAGCGTATAGTTAAACACAATTCGCGTGGTCGGCAGATAAATACAATCCTTTCGCTCGGGCGCACTTATGAGAAAAATGTTACCGGTGTACTTCAGGATGCTTTGCTGACCACTCGACACTGATATACAGACGTACAAATTGGTGAGAACGTAGGATAGCGGTTTCTGTTCTCCGAATTTTATGATGAAGTTTACAACAACATATATACATTTATTTTAATATATTCTTATTTTTAACTTACATATGATATTTTTAATTATAGAATGATAAAATTATAAAAACATAAAAAAATAACAAAATAATTAATATAATCAATAATGTTGTGTGAAAAATTTCAAAACATGGTGCGATACATAATTCAACATCGGTACTGACTATAGTCTTTTATCTTGCATATTACAAATTTTTGAATTTAATTATTTTTTATTTTACCAAATTATTTACATAAAGAGATGGAAAATACGTTTTAATAGGACATCGTTTGAATTTGAGATTTATTTTTTAATTTATCATCGTCTCTCTCGTATCAGTCATTCATTTGCCAAAGTGATTAACTCCACAAAATAAAAAACAAAGAAAATTGATAAATTTAAATACATTGTTTTTAAATCTCTTTTAAAATATATATTCAAATATGCAACACAGATAAAGTTCTATACACAAACAAACATAAACATAAATATAAACATGAACATAAAATATAACAAAATTTAAAGTTAATAATAATTAATAATTAAATAGTAAATTATTTATTAATTATTTATTAATCTACTACCGTACAAGGTTTTGTCATTTAGTAGTATTGAACATAATTATTAAAGAAATTTACTTAAATATAAAAAGTAAAGCCAATCAAGTACTTTGATAGTAAAATTTTAAAAAATTCTAAAAGTGGAGTTAGTCGCTTTGATAATCAATTGTTTAAGGCATCCACAGTATATGTACTTTAGAGCGAAAGAATTAAGTGACTCGAATTAAAAGATGATCACGTGAAAATGGTACAAAACATGTATACCTGTGAATGCAATCTCTTGCGTTGCGATAATGTAGCAGATATTTCTTTCAATATATAATCTTGAGTAAGTGGTTGTGGTGCATTAGATACTCCATTTGTGTGACCATTGTATTTTTCTTGTAATTCTTGGTGTCTAAGCGCTGTTAATCTCGTTTGTTCCGATTCCATAGATGCTACTTGAGCTTGTAGTTTACTTGCTTTAGCTTGTAATTGTTTGTGTCTAAGTACTATTTCTTTAGCTTTTGCTAAAAGATCTCCAGGGGAAGTAGCATTTATGCCTAATTCAGTCATCCTGGCTTTTAAAAGCGCTACACTATCATCAATCAATACTTTTATTTGTTTTTCCAATTGTGCTGCTCTTGACTGTAGTTTAGAATTTCTTTCCCTCTCCTTTACTATATCTGTATTAACAGATACTCTGTAGGTAGGAGTTCTCATAGATTCTAACATAAGCATGAATTGGTCCCTATAAATAACAAATTATATTGTATATTATGATACACCTTACACCAAATACATATCATAATAAAAGAATATACCTGTATAAATCCAAAAGTATTTGTAGAGCATATGGAGTCGCGGACGGAGCAGGTGGTATACTGAGTTCTTCGTGCACAGAGGTGGAATGAGATTGTAAAGAAAGGGATAAAGAAGACAGTTGTTGATCCACACAACCTGGCGCAGGAGGTGGTTTTTTCCCAAGAGCTTGTGGAGATGTACTTAATAATGTTTGACTATGCAATAAATCGAGTCCAGATATATTTATAGCTTTCTTGGGTCTAGACTTTTTCACACCTCTTCCTCTTTGTCTTCCTCTAGGAGGAGGTCTTGATATACCATTTGCACTTTTTCTGTTTAGTTTTCTACGAATTTTAGTTGATTGTCGACGATTTTTTATATTATTTTCATCCATATCAGAATCGCTATTTGTTCCTTGCTGTTCTGAATGATTAGGACTATCTAACTGTCTGGAAAGATCTCTTTTGGCTCTGTCACTTCTTTCACCTCTATTAGAAATCTTACTACTATTGCTGGCAGTGTTATTTATCACAGAATCAGAGTTTTCATCTAAGCCACCTTGCTTATTATTTTTTAAACGATGGAAATAGCGTTCCAATTTAGTTCTATCAATTACATGCAAATAATAGGACACTGGCTTGCCAGTCCATGAAACCGAACCTTTGAGTGGTGACATTTCGGATACATGCATTATGGTACCAATATCTGTGAATAAAATTAATTTAATTATATTATATTTTTCACAAATAAACGAACTATCTGTATAATTCAAAGAAGCAACAAATTACCACTAAGATTTCGATCTGTTATTCGAAAATTTAGGGGACAAAACGACTTTGAGGATACTATCCGCGCGCCATCTCGTAAATCAGCAAATCTTTCCTTTAACTGATGGTCTACGGTTGGCCCAAAAGCAAAATTATTAACAAATACAATTGTAGCACCAGTAATGCTCTCGCGATGCTCATCTGCTAGAAAATCACCTTTCACCAAACGATATTCTCCACATCTTTTTCCATACCAATTTAACCATTTTCGAAAATTTATTTCCATACTCTATACACAAATCATTAAGATATATTGTTAAAATTAATTTAATCTCTACAGCTGTTTCAAGAAATGGGATTTACTCGTACTACCTGTGCATATCTCGAAGGTACATCAGCCCTCTCAACACCAATACAAATCTTACATAAAGTTGCTGCTGCCATTTGAAGAACTACTTGTCCAACTCCAGATCCTAAATCGACAAAAACATCATCTTCGGTCACATCAATCTGATCGATCATTTGACATACTAGTTCGTAGCTTGTTTCTCCATAAACCTCGGGTGAAAAGGGTTCATACTGATTTAACTTGTCAGGCTCAACTACAGCTTGATTATATGTTTGTTGAAGTATATGCCGAAGTAAACCTCTACTTGGACGTTTATTTAATCTTTGTGATGGTAAACTGGTGCCTTTCTCCTATAAAGAATTAAATAAATGATAATGTATTATATAGAACATTATAATTGCGTAAAATTTAAATACTTACCAGTTGTACCAAGCTGTCAATAGCTCTATTAAATCTATCACACAAATTTTTCATACTTTCATAATCTCTTGTATCATAATCGCAAAGAATATTATTTTCTAATGGTAATTTTAAGTCAGGTAAATCTTCACAAACCCATCTCATTGTTTCTACAACATCTAATGCTCCATCATGGCGATCCTGCAATTCGAAATAACAGTTAAGATAATTTAATTGAGATACAAAGTACTGTAAGTATCTAGATGTCTGCATTACATAAAGATGTAACTAATAAATAGGTCTTATATTAGAAAATTGACAATACTTGATGATTTAAAATGTTGTAATCATAAATGGAAAAGAAAGAAAAAATGCCAAAAACCAAACAAGATTTATAAAATGTCATAAACAGAAACCCTCTACTTCACATTGATACCCATCATTATGAAATACACTTTTAAAAAATTTGCTTATGATTGTAAATATATGCTTCTGCTTGAAACTACATTTGTTGACTTACTTATAAATTGTCATATACATAACAATTAAAGTAATGCAATGTTAAAATGATATCAATATCCTGTAGAACAATATTATGTTTCCTTCTACGAATAACTAAGCTAAAATATGATAATAATTTGGAGCTTTAATAAATTCTAATCTATCGTGATACCAGTTAATTAAAATACAGACATCTCTTGGTCGCGCAATCGAAAAAAAAAAAAAAAGATTTCAAAGACTCGTCTTGCATAGAGTAACGGATTATGATAATGTAAGCAAAGAAGTAATATACAGTTCGTAACTCGAGAGTCATACAATCAGCTGTGAAAATCGTCGTTAAAGGATGGAAACCGAATCCCAGAAAGCGCGCATTGTCCGATGCGAAATGCGACGAAGTGGCAAACATGTATCTTTGTGTCTCAGGAGAAAGAGCGCGTTCACTCACGGATCCTGATCCGGAGGTGAGGGGCCACTGATAAACGATCGGTTCTGCTCCGGCTGGTGAGTGCAGGCGCAGCTCCATTTTACGCGGCGACCCGTCTTCCTCTTCTTCCTCGTCCTCCTCGTTTCTCTTGTCGTCCGCGTCACCGTCGTCGATGTCGTCTTCTTGGTCGTCTTCGTCCTCCTCTTCCTCTTCCTCTCCCTCCTCCGCCTCCGCCTCCTCCCCCACCTCCTCCCTCTTTATTCCCTTCCTCCACCTCTACTTCCTACTTCCTTCCTCAGGCAAAGAAAACGCAACGGCGACGGCTACGGTGGCAACGACGGTGGAAACCTCAGAAAAAAAGTGAGGCTCACGTTCGCGTGACGTAATCGCAACAACAATGAAAACGGCCGCCGTTGGCCGTTGTCCCCTTGAAGAAGGGGATATATCGGCTTGTTCCCGCACTAGGACACCAGCACCACGTAGACGACGCTCGCAAACCCCCCCCTCTCTACTGGTGCTACTACCCCGGAGGACATGAAAAAGGATACGGAGGAGACACGGGCGCCTCCACACAAACACTCATCAACAGCACTAGCAACAGCAGTTGCTATAGGGGCAGCAGCAGCAGTAGCAGCAGCAGCAGCAGCAGCACCATACCATCAAAACCCACCACTACATTATACGTCACACATTACTCACTACTCTACCGCTGCTAGCAAAAGTAGCACCACTCGGCAGCACTAATAGCACGAGACGACGAGTACGGAAAAGCCACGAGGATGAATGTCGGCGGTTAGTCGCGCACACGTTCTATGCAATCTTATGTCCTTGACGATCGATCACGAGGAGGCACCTCCAAAGAGAATGGGAAAAAAGAAGGATAAAGAGACAGAGATAGATGAATAAAAATGAAAAGAAAAAAATGTTAGCAGCACACACTTATGCTGAGTAAACGATAAAAAACACTGACACGACCGACTATCATACTATGCAAGAGACAGAGCTTTAAGAAGGGGGGGTATGACGACATCAAAACATGGCGTCGTGTCTCTTCTTCCTCTTGTACATACATACACCGTCGTGCGTGTCGCGCCGCACCGTGTCGTGCCGTATCACGCCGTATGCGCGCTCGACTCCTCTCCTCCTTTTTTTCTTTTTCTCTCCTCCTTTTCTCCTCTTCTCCTCTTTCTGTTTCGTCACTACGCGAGCTTCTTCTGTACTGGCGCATGCGCCGAATCGAACCGTTGAACTTCTGATCATATACTTACGCCAGACTTGTCGTGTCGACTATCGTCGTCGAGACATACCGAATTAGGCATCTTTTTGTTTTCCTTCAATCGTCTGTCTTTTTTGCGTACACATAATAGTTCAATAACGATTTTCTATTAATTAATCTTTTATTTCGAAAGGACGCATTACTTTTTATCGAAAATATTTAAAATTTATTAACAGTTTTATAGTTATAATCTTATTAAAAGTCTCTTTTTTTATTTTTTCTTTTTTTAAGTGTAATAACATATTTTCTTACATACAACCACACCAGATATGCTTTTACTAATATCCGAGCAGGTGTGGTTTCTTCCTTTTTAAAAGTATCGTACATATGGCACATGAACGTGATATTTGTCACGTAGGCCGTTCAGGTGCGATTGTCAACGCCTCTTATAATTCCAAGTGTATACGCTATACAATATTAAACATTTTCGCAAGAGTAATCATGTTAACGTAACTGCGCTAATTAAAAAGAGAACAAATATAAAGCCATTAACATTTGACAAAGTTATATTTATTTGCGTAGGAGAAACGTTAAAGATTTAGCTTCGATGATCGAGCTATACTTGTATAAACGCTTTGTACTGTAGCGATCTGAAAATATCGACTAATGTTTTGACACGCCTCACGGGAATAAAAGGAACTAAAAGTCGCGGTTATCATTGAGCACACGACAGTGTAGCGTAGGATTTTTCAAGTGTACGTTGTAAATACTTGTATTGTAATTAGAATAATTAATAGGATATTATAGTAGTTGTCATGACGGAGGAATTCAAGTTGGATCATCGTGCTAAGAAAAGGATTAAGGAAGTTAAAAGAAAAGCTAGACCAGGTGAATAAGTTTTACAATCGAATTTCTAACCTACTTATTAATATGTCAGAAGTATGTTTTCTACAAATCTCCTCATATTTTCTGCTTTGTATGTGTTATTCAAGTTGAAGCAAATGAAGTGTATTTGCTCTCAACATATTTTAAAAATGAAACGTAAAAATCGTTAATAACGTTGAGATAAATCTATGCTATTAAGACCTTGGGGATGATGTAATACTGAATCTTCTAAAATTATTAAAATTAATACAATCCTGGTTATGTATATTCATAATTTGTAATTTTTTTAATTCAATTTATAAGCAAATAAAAAAAATGTATCGTAATTTATTACATTTCTATGCTAAGTATATTTTTATTCAAAGATATATTTTTCTTTATTAATCTTCTAAACATAAGAAAAGTATAGCACATATTTTATATGATAATATAATATTGTTTAATACATTAATATTTCTTTAGAACTTGGAGATAAAGTAGCTTGGACTCAGCATGGATATAGCAAAAAGTTTGAAACTTTTTGGAATTTCCAAGATAATGTAGAACGCATAGATGAATCTATAGTAATTACAGAAGAATTTATTGAAAAATATGAGAAACCTTATAAACCTGTGATAATACAAGGTGTTCAAAATGGTTGGAAAGCCCAACATAAATGGACTATAGAGGTAATCTTTAAAAAAAATAAATAAATTTTATATCGTAAACAAATATTAACTTGTACTTAGACTTACTCCAATAATATTCTGTCGGCATGCAGAGGTTAGTAAAAAAGTACAGAAACCAAAAGTTTAAATGTGGAGAAGATAATGAAGGATATAGTGTTAAGATGAAAATGAAGTACTATGTACGATATATGCTCAACAATGAAGACGATTCTCCTTTGTATATCTTTGATAGTTCGTTTGGAGAACATCCAAGACGGAAAAAGTTATTAGAAGATTATGTTATTCCAAAATATTTTCGTGATGATCTTTTCCAACATGCGGGTGAACATCGTAGACCACCGTATCGGTGGTTTGTTATGGGGCCTGCTAGATCTGGTATGTACTATATAAAAATATTATTAATGTATGAACGGATATGACAAAATCATTTATATGTAATAGGCACAGGTATTCATATAGATCCATTAGGAACTAGTGCATGGAATGCACTGATTTCGGGTCATAAGCGTTGGTGCCTCTTCCCTACCAATACTCCACGTGAGCTTCTAAAAGTAACTGCAGCTGAAGGTGGAAAACAGAGAGATGAAGCTATAACATGGTTTTCTGTTATTTATCCACGTACAAAATTACCTACGTGGCCTCAAGATTGCTTGCCAATAGAGATTTTACAAAATCCTGGTGAAACAGTTTTTGTACCAGGTGGTTGGTGGCATGTTGTACTGAATTTAGATGAAACTATTGCAGTTACTCAAAATTTCTGTTCTCGTACCAATTTTCCAGTTGTATGGCACAAAACGGTACAATAACAATGAATACGCTTCATTCGTTCTTTACAACATATACATTAAATTATATAAATATAAAAAATATATTTCGTTATTATCTTTTTAGATACGTGGAAGGCCAAAATTATCACGTAAGTGGTTAAAAGTACTCAGGGATAAAGAACCGGAACTTGCAGCACTTGCAGAAACAATAGATGTAAAAGAAGATACAGGAGTAGCCAGTGATTCATCAAGTGGATCTTCGAGTAGTTCTTCAAGCAGTAGCAGTAGTACTAGTCAATCTGAAGATGAAAGTGCAGATGACAGTGGTCAAGAGTCACTTACAGCACACAAAAAAAAGAAGAGGTACATAGAATATTTTATATTAAGTTTAAAGTAATAAAAAATGCATGTATTATAACATTCCATTTATTTTCTCTTTTGTTATTGCAAATATATTTAAAAAATGTAAGGCTTAAGGTATAATACTGTTTTTTTAATTTTTAGAAGAAAATTGAATAACAGCCAACCCTGACAATATCGAGTACATGGGACCTACAAAGATCTCAGACTGTACAGTATTAACCAACAATTATTGTTTGTACTAAAAATAAATATTATAATTATTACCACCCTAATGTTCATAATAAAATAAATGCTAGATAATACCAAACTATTCTTATTAGATAATGTTATTAATTTTACTTTTAGGCATATTATAACATTATGCTTAGTTTGCAGTTTGCCTATTTTGTAGCATTTGGCAGAATGAACTATACAAATAGCAAAGATTTTATATAGGTCATACTTTTTCTCTAATAAAATGCATATAGTAAATCAAACAAAATTCTATTTGAGTAGAACACGTTTTAAAATTTTTTTATCAGATCTAAAAATGTCTAAAAATTTATGCGAACAGTAAATATAAAATAAAAGCAGCATTACTGAACAATAAAAAAAGCACATTTCTTTTTTATGTGAACTGTATTATTTTAATTGTTTTAGTTGCTTGCGATTGCTATAATTATATATTGCTATATAATAATAAATTAGATTAAAGTCGCCTACAATATAAAATAAATATAACTGATTATATTAAAGTGTTAACTTTTTAGTGAATTGCTTCTTTGGAAAGTTCTTGCATCTCTCTTATAGTAGCTCCACAATCTCACAGTTCCATCACTTTGCGTTGACACGGTAACCATGCAAAGTACCACATAGAAGCAAAGTAATAAAAATCAAATTAAATTTCCATTTCCATTAGGCATAATACATGTTTTAGAGACAATAAACCATTACACACAATGAATTTACAAAACTTGGGTGAATTATCATCAACTTGGAAGTGTTCTCTTTAGAATTAATGATGTGCAAAATCAATGCTTATTTCCAATGTGTATTTTGAATATACAATATTTGAATAAATATTAAGATTAATACATTTTAATATAGAATTATCATAGCACATTTACCGCGTAATCGAGACAAATATATGTTTTTGTTATTTTCTATTTAAAGTTATATAAAACAAATATTAAATATACAATTTATTTACGAATTTTTTAATATTATCGATGATATTTAAAATAAAGTGCATGTATATACGTATGTGTATGCATAAAAAAGCCAGTGACTATTAGCAAGACAAAAGATGCTACTAAATAAATAAATAAATAAATAAATAAATAAATAAAAAATAGAAACCATTCAAATTTATGCAATATGCTCAAATTTTTTTATGATAATCATGGAAACATTTTAAATGCCATAAAATATGTGTATTACCATATCAATAAAAAATAAAGAAAACAATAACAAGCAGCACAAAAATAAAGTAAGTTAAAGAGAAACTGTGGAAATAGACATAGTTAAAGAGGAATCAGGAATACGCCACAGCTTCACCTCTCCAGAGCTGCAATCAACATCCAAGTTGTTATTTCACTCAAGATATTATTAAATGAGCTGAACCTAAGCACATTTTTTGTGAAATTATTTATTTGCAAGTAATTTAAATAATACAACATCTGCCTTTATATTCAATGGTGCAGAATATTTATAAAATGTGATCAGTGCTTAGGGTGCAGCAATGAAAATAAAATAGATATAAATATATTGAACTCACTTGCTAGCAGTAAAAATGTGTTGTTGATTTGTTGTGACTGCATTAATTGCAGATCCATGTGCTCGAACTTCGCCAATAGAAGTACATTCTCCTGTTTGATCTTTGGGAACTGACCATGCTTTCAAAACACCACCACGACATCCTGACACCATGATAGAACCATCGTTTATTATACACAATCCTAGGATCCAATCTTTGTGTGCATTATTTAATGATTGAACTAATTCCATTCTACCTAAATCCCATCTTTTAATACACATATCTCTTGAACCTATAATATTATAGTTTTTAATTAGAAATGTTATTAATATATAAGATAATAATGTTAAATAATATAAAATAATAATAAACAATAATAAGAGTTACCAGAAAATAGAGTATTGTCACTTGTAGCTAAACATTGAACTCCATCATAATGTGGCGGGGCTAAACTTACAGATTGACCAGAAGTATTAGGTTCAACAAGAGAAATCAAATGATCTTTACTGCCTGCTATTACTCTACCATCATCACCAACAGCTAAGCACATAACAGCTGCTGTATGAGGTGTACTTAATTTACCATTATATGTCAATTTACGAAGATCCCATATTCTCACTTTATCACTAGATGCAGTATACAATTCTCTTTCGTTTAAACTTAATACAAGATCATTGATCGTCGTTTCACCCACAGGTACTTGTAGTGTTCTAGATGGAGTCGATAAAGCAATTGGGCCACTTTGTGCTTGGCCTGATGAGAAAAGAGTTTTTATGCAAGTATTACCAGCTCGCAAATCCCACACTTTAACATAAGCTGCAGAGACACTAAATAATAAATGATGTAATGCAGAATATTTAACTGCGACAACATTATTTGGATGACCACTAAGTGTTAAATTCTCAATTCCGGTTCTTAAGTCCCATACTTTTACAGTACGATCTAAAATTTATAAATAACACACGTACAATTATTTCATTATAATTAATATATAATGTTTAATTAAAGTATTTAATTAAAATAAATTGTAAAATATTACTATATATATATATATATATATATATATATATATATATATATATATATTCACCTTTCGATCCACTAAAAAGTAAATCCGTAGTTGCATAAATAGTCAAAACAGCTTTACTATGCCCTTCTGCTATATGAGAACATTGCAGAACTGCTCGAGGTTGAGCCTAAAATATATGATAAATTTTGAATAATATTTATATGATTTATGATAACTTTCATTCAATTAATCTAAGTACCTTTCCCTGATATTGGGAAATTATTCCTTTCATAGGCTGTGGATCTACAGACATTGGTTGCCTACTCGCAGTAAGTCTGGAGAAGACATTTTCTTCGCGACTATTGAAACGTCGGTATGTCGTTGGTGAACCAGGCGGTGAAGAAATATCCGTATGCGCTACCTGTTCCCTAATTGAGGTGTTTATTATGTTAGCATGTTAGTTAGCTGGTAGTAATCAGCTATAATCCCAGTTAATAGTCATGCCTTCATTGTATTAAAACACAATGCATGCGTGTGCATAGTAAGTACTATAATTATAAACCAATATAATTGATTAAAGAATATATGTATGTATAAGTTTGAAACATATGATTTGTTTAACTATTGAATAAATAAGACGCGAATTAATTTGACATAAATCAGCATAGTTAATGATAGTATCATACATGATAACATATCAAATATTAATATTTTATATCAGTTGTATGTTGTTTTAGCAATTTAGAGTTAAAAGAAAAGCGAAAGCAGATACAATTATATGATATGAAAAATTGGATATAGAATATTTATATAAAGGCATTATAATGTATAAAGGAGGACTTTATATAAACATTATTACTGCACAGTATTATGGAAGGATTATTTGTGCAATTATTTATTAACTCTGAACGATACAAAAGTAAATCTTAAATCTATACAAATTGAAATTTTCTGTTATCAAATTTTATATTTTGTACATGTAAACAATTTCTGATTATTTTATTTCATAATGTGATGCAAAGCACAAAATGAATATCACATATTAATAAATTTATATAAAAAAAGGTAACATGTTTTAGTTTATAACTATAATACTTATAATACCAAACATTAGCAGTGTTCTTTAACAAATAGAATGTAGAATATTGTATAATACATAATCTTCTTTGTATATGATACACATGTTAGTAACATTACCTGATGTATTAACTTATGATAATCAGAAAGTAATTTAAATTCACCTTACATGAAGTTGTTTTAGAATTTAATATAAATTTATATCTGTGAAAGTAAAATAAACTTTGCAGTATTAAAATAAGCATTTGTTCGTTTTTAATTTTTATTTTCTTCTTTATTTCCACAGATATAAATACTGTATTTATTAATATTTGCAGATATTTTCTGCAAGTTTATTAGGCAATATTATTTTTTTCTAAATACCGAACACGATCGTATTTCGATGTCGGAATTTTTATATTTTTTACTCTTTTACCAAAATGCATTCTAATTTTATTCCGTTTAATTTTTTCACTATATTTGTATTTATAATCCATCTTGTTATACTTTTGTGAAAGGCACCCATTTATTGAATGTAAATTCATTTCAGGAAGCTCACCGTGCATATAACAGAGCATCGAGACAAAGATATATGAGAAATACAAGAACAAAGATGTACTGCAGAATTATCACTCACATAGAACCTCCTCCAGGATGAAGTGGTCTTCGTAATGGTCGAGGTGATGTACTATCGCGACGACTCAAAGTTGGTGATCCACCAGTTACACCTGTATTATGTTGACTTCTAGTAAGTACTAATCCCCTGAAAAATTTACAAAATATGTTGTATTTGAATTTGTACAATATATTATTAAAAATAATATACAAGAATATAAATAATGCGTAAGATGATTTAAAAATTAATGGTTAATAACAAAGCATGTTTCTAAAAGCTGAACATACTTTAGGCTACCAGGTGCACTGGGTACCCTTGTGAGCGGATGATTGTGGTTTTGATTTTGATCTTCTACTTTTAAATTTTCTGGGCTAGCATGCACTCCATAGAGAAGCTCTTGAGGTTGAGTTGTTCTTCGCCTCACTTTATTATTTCGCTGTTTTTCTTCCATATTTATAATTTGATTGTAACTTTCGCTGCTATACATAGAATATATAGACATAATATAAAAATAAAAAATACTAAGCATGCTCTGAATATCTCTCAAATTAATTTATACACATTTGCATATTGGCTGGCTGAGATAGATTTAACTACAGCTTGTTGTACTATAAGATGATTTTAAAATCATTTTTTACTTTCTGGTAGGAAAGTAAAGCAGATGCATCTATATATTGAAATTTATTTATTAAATAATAAAGATCCTTTTTTTACTTACTTATCAGGGGAGGAACTTCTTGAGCTAGGAGGACTATATGTCGATGTATTATGATTATTTGTAAGAGACAAAAGATCGCGGTCGCGCAATACATGTTCAAGTAATTGATGCTGTACATCACTTTCTTGTGCTACTTGATTTAAGCGTGATTCCATATCTCTTACTTCAAGTTGTTTTTGTGCAGCTACGCAACTTTGTTCTACTGTAAATGCCAACATTCTTTGTAATAAATATTGAGCTTCGTCTACAGTACGAATAGTAGAGATTAATGCTTCAACACCAGGTTCACTCTCTGCTTCGCCATCTCCCATTTCTACCATATCTCTTTGACATTCAGCTATACTATCCTATAAAAATCACCTTGATTATTAGCAATAATTAATTAATGCTATTTAAAAAATTAAAGAAAGTCTACTATTACCTGCAAATAGCTTATTTTACTTTTAAAATTGTCAATTTCTTCGTCAATGTCAGTAGTATCTCCTCTCGCAGTTGTCATAATATTTCTCTGTTTTTGTAATCTATCTAAATCTCTACCTAATTCATCTCTTTCTTGCAATAATCTTTCCATTTCACGTTCTGTTTCAGCTGCAGCTTGTTTTGCCAGTGCTTGTTTAGTAATAGTTCTCTCAAAAGTTTGCCATCGCTGTTTCAATGCTTTTGGATTAACAGGTTTGGAAGGTGTTCTACCAGCTACTTTTTGACTAAGTCCTCTATCTCTTTTTCGCAGTGCAGATACTTCCTCCTGTTTACGTCGAAGAACTACTTCCTTCATTCTTTTATCAGCTTCTAATGATCTAATCATATTTGCATTTCTTCGACTTTCTTTGCGTAACTGAGCTATTTCTCTATTACGTTTTAATTCATTTTCTTTGTGTCTTTGAGCCTCTTCTCTCATTTTATTCAAGAGCTTTACTTTAGCTCTCTTCATTTCTGCTAATTCATTTCGAAGTCCACGTAGTCTATTTTCGTTTTGAGATTGATTTTTAAGTAATCTCGCGTGTTCTTTTTTTGCTGATTGGAGAAGCCGCATTTCTTTCTGCATAGCAGATAATTTTTTTTCATATTCGTCTCTTAATTTTTTAACTTTCTCAGTGGGTGGTGCTGGCTGCTGTTGCAAAGAAGATAATACTTTATCCCTTTCTTCTTGTGTATCTTTGATACGCGCTTGCAATTGAGCAAGTTTGTCTTCATAATGTTGCTTCATTGTTTGTAGTCGTCTTTGAGAAAGCTCTAATTCCTGAATTAAACGCTGCTTAACATCGATGTCGGACGTTAAAGCTTCTAATTCACGGCCCATAGCTTCTTCTTCTTCATCTTCCTCTATGACAACCATCATAGAATTAATATACAATATTAGCAATAAATCAATGTTTTTCAATGAATTATAACATGAAATATAAATAAACATACCTTTACGATCTGAGTCATCGTCTGAATCATCCTCGCTAATAGAATCTTGTCCGTTTTCTGTGTCATCAATTTCTGTTTCATCTACAGCTTTATTTGTAGTATTAGCACTTTGCATTTGTTGCTCTTTTAAAGCAGCCAATGCTTCTACTTCTTTTTGCAATTCTTTTTTAGCATCGATTAAAACTGATGAAGAATCACTTTGTAAAATATACGAACTATCTCCATATGGATTTGCAGCATTCACCTTCAAGCGATATTTAGTTATAAAGAATTAAGGATATAATTATACATGTATATGTTATGAACATAATAACATACTTGTATCTGTCTTTTTTTTAATTGGTGATACATAGCCTCTGCTTCTAATAAACGAGCTCGTAATTCTTCTATTTCCTGAACATATCCTTGCACCAAGCTAGTTACTTGTTCACCGCTTCCACTTGATGCAGATACCCATTGTCCTGCTGCTTTCTCTGCTAATAAAAGTACATTTTTTGCAGTCAATGCCTCAACTGTTTCAGAAAGTGCTTTAACTCTTGTTCGAAGACTTTGTAGTTCACTGTTCAGCATCTGATTTTCATGCCATGCATCATTTACACCATCTTCACCAACAACTCTTTTTCCTGAAATCAAAATATATGAAAAAAATAACAGGTATAATAAATATTTAATTATGTACACAAAGTATATGTATATAAATACCTTGTCTATATTCCATTAATTCTAATTGAAGCTGTTGTATTTCTCTTCTAAGAGAAGCAATTGTTCTAGAACTCTTATCCTGATTAATAGTAACTTTGTTCTTTATATTTCTTGCTCTATTTGCATATTTTAAAGTACTTAAAGTTTCCATAAAATCTCTATCACTTGGTGAAACACAAGCTATCATAACAGTTTGACTATTGCCTGTAAACATTAAATTTTATAACAGAATGTATCCTGGGCGTTCTTTTATCTATTGTATATTTGTTATTACCTCCTAAAGAATCTTGCAATAATCTAGTTAATTTTGAATCTCTATATGGTACATGCAATGCTTTCTTCGCTTTATCTCCAAGTGCAGAAATTACATTTCCTAATGCCAACTATAAAATTAAAGATTCGTATGATAATATCGAATATAATTGAAGTTATAATACGGATTATTTATATGATGGATATCGTTAACCATACCAATCCGCAATTTATAGATATGCCTTCTTTCGCTCTGTCCCCAGTAGCACCTGTTCTTTTTAGTCGTTCTGAACCAGCCAAGTCAACAAAATGAAATTTTGCAGTTAAAGTTTCAAATTCATTAGCTGGTTCAGTACCACTTGTATCCACATCGGCATCTGGATCTTCAACTCTAATGCATCTTTGTTGTTTCACATATAACGTAAATATTGCATGTGATCTTGATGATTGTGTGTTCATTTGTGTGGAACCAGTTGTACGTGATAACGCTCCTAAACGTAGATATTCTAATGCTTGTTCTGGACTAGTTACAATTCTTGGTTCTACACCAGCTAAATGTATATTTCCAGCTGTATCTTCATGAATTCGTGCACCACCTCTTGGACCACCTGGCTCTAATAAATCCTTTAAATCTTCATTATATAGTTCTAAAAATTGTGCTGTAACCTGCAGAAATAATTAGATATTCAGTAGTTCGTAATAAATAAGAGAAATAATTTATGCCATACATATAAAAATATGTTAAACCTTAAATTCTGGTGGCATTTGTGTACGTTCCCGAGCACGTTCTTGCTTTTCTGCTATTCCATTAAATAAGTGCCTAATAGCTCTAGGAATTATGCCAACAATATTGTCATCAACTTCTACATCAAAGCCAGTACCCATTGTATATGTTTTGCCAGAACCAGTTTGACCATAAGCAAGAACGGTTGCATTGTATCCATCCAAAGCACCTTCTACTAGACGAGCGACGCATGTATCATAAATGATGCTTTGACCAATTCCCGTATCAAAAACATAATCATAAGTGAAGGCCTTATCTGGTCCAAGAAAGACCTGGGGTTCTCCAGGAGGTACTTGAGTACAAATCCGGCACATATCAATTACTTCTCTAGCTACTTGAGGCCTTATTCTGTAATAAATATATAACATTTATGAATATATTTCTGTTAAATATTAAAATTAATAACAAAAATTTAATAATATCTAATGACAAAAATTACATTCTCTATTAATTAAAAAATATAAATCATCTAAAAATGAAGTGAATTGTTTAATTCGTACATGTAAAGAAAAATTTCTAAAATAAAACATTTTTCATTTTATAATGCTGATAACATAGTGTTTGTATCTATAAGATATTAAAAAATCTATATTCTGAAGTAAGAGTTAATAGTACGCACTTTTTCGTAACGAGTATATACGATACGCATACAAAGGTAAATATGTGTATATTACGAACAGAAACCTGCTAGCATGAGCCCGGCATACTATTAGTTACAAAGTATAGGTAGGGGGAAACGGGGAAGAGAGTGGCCCATTCATCGGAAATTCAGATACCTGAGCGTTTGTTACGCAGCCGGCAATAAACCTACACACCTGTTTCTTATAAGGAGATATTATGTGATCAAGCGATTTAATAGTTAGACGATGCGTAGAAAAAATGACAACGCCTAAGATAATTCTTAAGTAAACAAAGAATAGGAAAATACAAATCGAATAATACATATTATATCAATAAGAATATACGCCGCTGGTTATAACATTTAGATAACATCGATAAAATAAGTTTTTCTTTGAATGAAATCCTTGAATATTTCTTCTTTGCGAATATCATACAGACAAATCAATATCGTGCATTATGTCGCGTCAATTTGTAGCGGACGCTACCGCAAATAGCGCAATAAGTACTGCAGAAAATTTCTCTTGTTACTATTTTATATTTAACAAAAGAAAAAATAAATATTGCAATATAGTATACATAACTCTATTAGCCTTTGTTAAAGGAATGCATAGAAAGTTTTCTTCGTAATATTCGTATCAGGATGTAATAAAAAAGGGGAAAAAAAAGCATTGCAAGAATGAATTATTTGCTTATAAGAATTCTATTAGTTTGGTAAAATATTTCAAGTACACGAACATTATATAAAAAGAAATTCTTTTTAGAAAGAAATCTTCCATGTTGATAATATAAAAAAAAAATGAAAGTAACACAAGCTATAAGAAAATATCTCATTATTTTAATGAAAAATAATTCAAATAAAACTGAAATAAATAAAATACGTACTGATATTAAGGGCATAATCTACAATATCGTAATTATAAGAATATTTTTATAAGATATGAAATGACATCGATAAAAAGTATCCTTGGAACTGCAATCTAATATATATATATATATATATATATATATATATATATATATATATATATATATATACAGTACGTATATGTTAGTAGAACACAATGATGAATATTTGAGAACATGTATAAATGGAAAGTTGTGCCTTGCAAGATTTTATATTAAAATTGATTTAACTCACCGTACAGCAACGCGTACACTCGAATCATCAGCCATTTCGATGTTATATTAAAAGCGTACAGATTTTTAAGTCTTCAAGCGATGCGTCCTTAGCGAAATCTATGAGAAAAGTAGCACTAAATTAGGCCGTATTATTTCATTCGATTCTTTTTACGTTACTTCAATGTGCTTCCTTGTCGAACGCGCACGCATTAAACGCGGCGATCGTGAAAATTCCGCATTTTTTGAGAACAACGGGTAAAATCGCGACTGCAAATTACGCTCGGACATTTCACATAACGCGAGAAAAAGTCTCTACTATGTCTATGTTGGTCCAAGGACTAGATGGATCGCCAACTCGAAGAGTAAAGTAATGAATATCTTCGGTCAAGAGAACCAAGCTCGAACAAAGATTTTAATCACATTATAATTCGGTAGATGACGCTGACTAACGTTATTATTTTTATTTTTATTTTAACAATTGATTCTTATGTTAAATTATTTCATTTATATTCCTACATTATTTATAAACTATAAATATGCTTATTATTCAAAAAAGCATCCACATCGAATACATTTTTGTTATCGACAATAGAACTAAGATACTAATGCCATCTTTTAGTTGATTCTTCTATTCGACTGACAAAAATGTTACTTTTGTCTTTTGATAAGTTTGTAAACAAGTTATATACATATACAAAAATTTGTTTTAAATTGTAGAAATTTCAAACAAGTATTTCTCCTTGTACTATTTATTTTGTTATAAATATCGACTGATTAAAACAGTATACAAGATAATCAAACAAAATTTATTTATTTACTTTATAAGAATAGATGCATCAAATTAAATGAGATTAAATCCAATGTCTGCCTCAATTTTTTGTCTTGCTGTACATTATCAAACCATCTGGATACATGAACATATTGTGCCTTTTCTTGGTGACTTAATTCACTCTGCAACAGTAAAAGAGGATAGAAAGATTATATTGATCCGCAGACTTTACTAAGGATTCCTAAGAGGTTAGAACCAATTTTATATTTAATTATTGCGCTTTTTTTTACCATTATTTTATATAAGGTATAATAAAGTGCAATATCTGCAATAGTTCGCTTTGTACCACTTAAATAAGTATGATCACTCAATGCTACATTTAATTCCTGTAATTAAAAGAAATGAATAATTTATTAACTTGTTATATTTCTTGATAATTACATAGTCTTTTCTATATTACCTTTAAAACTCTTTTTGCATGAGCAGAAGTATCTGCATAATTAATACAAATTATTATATATTCTAACCATTGACGTGTTAAAGCTTGTGTCTCTTTATCATTGCCAAGTATATCAGGATATATCGAATTCTTTACCAAAGTTTGTATTAAAGTACTAAAATACGTAACGGATTCGTCTGCTTGTAAATTATTAATATTTGTTATCTACAAATAAATTAAAAATTAAATATATAAATTAGAATACCTGCCAAGTTTTTTCTTTTTTTAAATTAGTCGTAATAAATAAAATAACCATGATTTTTACATTATTTTCACAGAAACGTAATTTATCTGGAGAAACATCTAGATATTTTATAATTTTGTCTACACATTCAACATTGCACACAACCATCTTATAAACAGTTATTAAGAAAACGTTGTAAACTTTTCGAAGCAATAATACAGAAGTAAATATAGGTTATGTTAGTCGCTTTGTAACACACCGGACAACCATGCAGATGGCTATACTATAGCTATGTACATACATTTTTAATTTTAAAAAATTATATTCGAAACGACATTCAGAATTTTATTCTCTGATATAATACTTTTACGATGATAAAATCCACAAATTCATCTTATTCTATCCGTATAATAAATATGTATAAATTAATAATGATTTTATGTATTTTATATGAATTTTACGATTACCGACAATAAAAAAATTTCGAAATAATATGATACAATCGGAAATTATTATAACATAAATAATGAAGAAGCATTTTAAATCGCATGCATTTTACTAGACGAAGACTGCTTCTTTAAGCCTTATGAATAAGAAACATCGATGAACGACAATTCTCACCTTGAGCAACCCTATCATGTATTACGTGATTCATAATGCCTTACAACTAACACGAACATTACAGTTCTGCTCTAAAAGAACTTAGGAATGCATTTAGTAAATATTGTATTAAACGCCGTATATATATATATAACAATTATCATAACTATTTGATGTTTTTTGTTATTCGTGATTAGACATTGAATGATAATATTTCAAAGTTTACTTCTTTCTTAATAACATATATATAAGAACATATGATGCTACAATATGTAACTCTCTAGTAAGGATAAAAAATTCATATAAACATTATACATTTACGGTTTATAACGTTAAGTACATATTTATTTTAAACATACAGTTTTCTATAACAACATTTGTATAAAATATAGATCATAAAATTGAGCATTTAGATCTCTAAAATAACTCAAACTAGGAGATTGGCTAATTTAGTTACACAAAGCCGGATTTTAAGATTTTTATTTTTAAAATTGAAGGATTTAAGCTAGATTCCAAGCCAAGGATTAAGCCATAAAAGTATTTGTATAATTTGTAAATTACATCAAAATACATGACAAAGTATAAAATTTTGGCAAATTATAATTAGTTTTCATCATTCCATCACATTTTTCAATATAATACTACTTTTTGATGTAGTAATTATACCTTTGTTTCATAAAAATCAGTCAAATTTGATATTTTATAATATTTATGTATAATTAAATAATTGTAGAATTTTCAAATTCATATTTCTAAATATGCAATGTTTAAAATAAAAATTAAAATTCAACATTTTCTTGTATAAAACAGTTTTCCTGACATATTTTAGAGTTATGAATTAGAAAAATTAAAAGAAAACTAATACTACGGAAAGATTAAAAGAATCACATGTTTACAAAATTTTCCTGAAGAAAATTATGCTATATTTACAGATGCTATAACTTGTGAATAAAAACAATGATGCAAAAACTAAGATACTAGTTTTTTAATTAAAAAAATATTTATGTACTTCATTCGAAATTTTTCTTGATTGTGAATGTACAAAGTACATGTAGTTGCTGCTTTATGAAAAATTATTTATAAACAACAATATAATTGTCTTACTCAATTACAGTGTTTTATCAATACTAATAAATATATTAGCAATTATAACAATCAATTAATTAAATAATCAACAATAATCTATTTCCAATTTTTTAGAATTTCTTTGTACATTCTATCAGTACTGAAATATACTCACTCAAATATACAAAGGTTGCCAACAAGATTACTATTGAAACAGAAAAATTATTAAATTAGAAATTCAATACAGTAGAGTTTATATTCATATCTTAAAACTTAGAAAGGGTTAATCTTTCTGATGAAGAGATATTTTTTCAAATTTTTCCTTGTCATATATAACATAATATACCTAATTTATTATATAATGTTAAGACAAACTTATTGCTATGTATCATTAATCGTTAATAAAATTATATTTTTATTAATAGTAAAATATAGTAAAACACATGAATAGTTCCACAACTATTAGGTTGTAAGATAAATAAGTATAAACACTAAATGAATATAAGCGAACTTATTTATGTTACGATCTAATATATTAATATATAACAGTATTTTCAATACCCATAGTAGTCATATGCAGTTAAATGCAGGTACTTTTGTTGTGTATATATCTCTTACGAATTACATGTTCAAAATAGACGTTTTTCATAGGAAAACAGACTATGGACATTTCCTTCCTGCTGAGCAGAAGGCGTTCTTCTTTCAAATTTCAATTCACCACTATATGTCATGGATCTTAAAGTAGATATTGATTTTGCACCAATGTCTTGACATCCATGTTTTATACCGCATAGTAGATAAGGAACAAATTTAAAAACTGATCCCTTGTCCACTATTGAACCACTTACGCCTTGAGCTACTTTTAATTTGTCCATTTCATTGTGGAAATACCTATCCATAGCTGAACCCTTTGCATCAGCCCTATTCATGGCTTCTAAAGAACCCATCCCTCTGTATTTTTTTAGACGGACTCCATCACTGAAAAAATATTCACCAGGTGCTTCTGTAGTTCCAGCTAATAATGATCCCATCATAACTGTTGATGCACCTAAACTAAGACCTTTGATGATATGGCCAACAGATTGTACACCACCATCTGCTATAACGGGTATTCCAAATCTCCTTGCATACTCTGCTACTTTGTAGACAGCGGTAGCTTGTGGTCTACCTACTGCCATTACCTCTTGAGTAATACAAATAGATCCAGAACCCATACCTACGCGCAATGCATCGGCTCCTGCTTCTATTAAATTTTTAGCTTGTAGAGTAGTTACTACATTGCCTGCAATAACTTGCAAGTCTGGATATTCTGATTTGATATATTTTATCATGTCAATTTGGTATATTGAATTTCCTTGAGATGAATCTAATACAACTACATCTACTCCGGAAGCTGTTAAAAGCTGTAGTCTTTGCTTATCAGAATTGCGTGTTCCAATTGCAGCACCTACTAATAATTGTTTATTTGCATCTTTACTAGCGCTTGGATAGCTACGATTTTTCTTTAAATCAGTTCTTGCCATTAAGGAAACAAGTTCTCCTTTTTCATTGACTATAGGAAGTTTCCCTTTTTTTGATTTCTCAAGAATTACATTAGCTTCTGGTAATGTTACACCAGCTAACGCAGTGATCAGATTATCTAATTTTGTCATTATTGATTCTAATTTCGTATATCTTTGATTAATTGAATCTTCAAGGAAATCAATGTCTCTGGAAGTAACAATACCTAAAAGTTTACCACCTACTTTTCCATTATCTGTGATAGGTATACCAGAAAACCCATGTTCACTTTTTACATTTAATACATCATTAACAGTATGCTGAGGTGAAAGTACAACTGGATCTCTAATAAAACCATGTTTATATTTTTTTACCTAAAAAATGTATAAAATTATCTACTAAAATAGAGAATGCTTAGAAAATTTATTATTTTCTAAAGGTAAAGAGAGTACTATGTTAAAAAGAATAGAAATAAATAATAGAAATATAAAATATCAAAAATATTCTATCACATACCTTATGGACTTCGTTGGCTTGATATTCAGGCGTGCAATTATGATGTATTATACCGATTCCACCACACAGAGCCATGGCAATTGCCATATCTGATTCCGTAACAGTGTCCATTGGAGAGGAGACCAACGGAGCTTTCAATACAATCTTCTTAGTAAGTGGTGATAATAAATCTACTTCATCTGCGGTAAAATCAATATATCCTGGCAAAATAATGAAATCATTATACGTAAGTCCATCGCCGTTGGCAAACAGTTGTGCCAGCGAAAGTCCGTCTTCCGGCAACGGTACATCTGCCGGCATCGTGTCACTAATTATATAGTCAGCCATTGTCTTAAATGTATTCTCTTGGTCTTTCAAATTTAGAAAATATTATTACTATTGTGGATTTTTTCTTCCAACGTGGATCACTATATCTCAGATAATAAACGTCGATGATCCAGCACCGAAAAATACACTCCTCGCTAACCTGGTAAAATGACCGAAAAACATGTGCGTGCGTCTCTTATATACTTGTATGTTCTCCCGCCTTCAAGATGGCGCTATAGAAGCTCCCGAAAATATACGAAGTTAACCGAAGTTTGCGGCTACTCCCTTCTACGATTATTAGAAAAGATTTCTATATAGTTACGTATATCTAGTGAAAAAAGTATTACTAACCTTTAAAGCTGGAAAAGATTTTAAAGAAAAATTAATGAAGGGACAGTTGGTAGGTCATAGTAATTCTACACGAAAAACACTCTTATATCTTAATTTGAATAGTCTTGTTTTTTTTTGTTACTATAAAAATATTAGTCTTTTATAAGTCGTGCCCTTTTTCTTTTTTAGGTTCTTTAAATCATTTATTTGGAAAATTAAAACAGGTCTAGTTTATTTACATTTATATTATAGAATGTTTATGAAAAACTAATCAAATTTTTTATTATACATATATAAAATAATCTTTATATAAAAATAACAAAATATATCAAAATACTTTTCATTTAATACACGTTTCACTTTTCATTTTGTATATAATGAAATAATCACTAGCAAGATTAAGATATGCTGTTACATTTCTTACAGGCACGCTGAAAATCACAAAAATCTACAGAAATTTTAATAACTTATCCTTAATTGTTATATATGCCATGTATTATCATAAAATTCTACCAATCATACCAAAAAGCAAAATATTTACTTTATATATTTTATAAACATTCTTCAAAATTAATGTTTTTTGTTAAGTCTTACCGGCTGGAAGAAGATTTTATAAAATGTATTGAAGAAACTATTGAAGGCCTCTTTAAAGGATGAAATTACATAATTTATTATGAGTTCAATATATGTGAAGTCCTCATAGTCATCATAATCTTCATAAAAGAAATAATCATAGATCATAGGTAAAAATACAACCAAGGCATACATTATAGTACCAAAAAATACTGAAAGTAAATATAGTTTTCAAATTTTGATTAGAATTTATCTTATATAAAGTATTATATACACTTACCAATGGTTTTTAATTTTATAAATCGTTTTTCATTACATTTTTCTTTTTTATGTTTAATTTTGTGTATAAATGTAGATGATGTAACGGAATTTTCATAAATATCTGTAGCTATCTTAGAAACCATGTTTTGTACAGTTTTATTTTGAGTGCCTCCTGTTGGATCTAAAGATTGCCTAATATTTCTATTAACATACAATTGTTTTGTTTGTGTTGTATCACTTGAATGTTGTAAAGTGGAATCCCTAAATAATATTGATTTATATATGTATATATATATATAGCTATTTATCTATATACATATATGAATATACATAATGTAGAACTTACAGATTTTTATTAATTATACTTGACAAAGCTGAACATTGTTCTATTGTATGCATCTCTGGATTAAATTTTACTTCATCATTATAAATATTATTATAGAATGATTTGTTTTTTCTTCTTTTAATATAAGGAGTTTCTAATGCTACTTTATGAAAATATTTTTGTTGTATATTTTCTATGTTGCCTGTTTTTTGTTTTAAATTATTATAGTATTCTAGATAACTTTTATTTAATAATTCTTGTGTTTTAAGAGATATTCTTATAGGATTATCAATAGAAGTATTCTTATCTGATCTTTGCAAACTATTATATTTGTTTTCCTCATTTTGCTGGCAAAAGACATCACAAGACGCAGTAGGATTTTCAACTAAAGATTCCATCTTAATGCAATTCGTATTTATATCTTTATTCCTTTCATCAATAGGTTTCTTTAGCATTAAGTAATGGCAATTTTTTTCTTTTGTATATTGTTCAACTTTTGGAAATCTTTGACCATGTTTACAGTTTGTTTTCTGATAACCTGGCCATAATAAAGTACAATTAGAATTTATTATACCAGATCTAGATTTTTTTTGAAAGTACAATCTTGCTTTTTTCGAAAAGTTAGCTTTTATTCTTCTTCGCCTGGATGTAATATAAGGTTCTGATGATTGAAAGAACTTTTTAATATATATATTTTCTTTATGCAATAAATTTTGTTCAGATCTCATTTTGCGTCGTTGATTTAAAGTACATTTTTTAAAATTTGGAACTTTAGTAGATATATAAGCATTTGAATCATTAATTTTTATTGGCTGTTGATGTGATGTAATTTTCAAATGATTGTTAGAACGATTAAAATCATTATTATTATCAACAGAAATATAAATTTTATCGTTATTTGGTAAAGAAGAAGTTTCATAATAATTATTTTCAACTATGGGCTGCTCTGAAGTTCTATCCTCTATTTTCTTATCTAAAATAAGAGCTTTTTGTCTAACTTGTGTATCTGTAGTATCAACGTTGTTAGTATTTACTATTTCATGCTCTTGTTGTAGACTGCCCAAATTTTGTTTTTCTAATGATAATGAATGAATATCTGAATTTTTATGTTTTATTTTAAATTGTGTAGTTGTACATAAGTCAGTTATTGGTAAAGTATTTGTAATACAAGGGGAGATATTGACATCCCCTGATGTACAAGTTGATATTTGTAGAGGTATATTTTGATATGTAATTATTGGTACTTGTACATTGTAACATTGTGTTGTATACTGAGGTATAGGACTAGGTAAAGAATGTACTTTCTTTTTCATAACAAGTAAAATTTGACCATCACATTCCTAAATAAATATAAATATTGCTTGATTAAAATGTCAAATTATTGATTTATAATCTATCACTTACATTAACAAAATCTATAAAAATGTTAATAAGATACATAAATCGTATAAATATTGAATATATTAATAATACATACATTAGAAGATTGTAATGATTGATTTTCTGATAGCACTTTTAAATCATTCTTTGTTTTAGTTTCTAATATACATTTCTCATTATAGGTAGAGGTTGATATTTGTTCACCTTTGGATATTTCATTTTCTATGATATTTTTAGTTTTTTCTGGAATGGGATCAATATTTTCTTTGATGTCTACAGAATCTATTTTACTTGTATTATTTATATTTGTAAAATTATTTGTATTATGATCCTTTATTAGATGGAGTTTACATTCTAATTTGTTGTTATCTTCCACATTACTTTTATCTCTGTTTAGTTCTTGTATGAAATGACTATTATTATTTTTAATCTCTTCATTTTCTGGCTCCTTTATACTTTCTTGTGTTATCTGATAGCTATATAAAATACTTATTTTAGATGCCATGAAGTCTGTTGTAAAATCTAATGTTATAATTGCAATCAAAATTAAATATTTCTTATTAATAACTAAATAAATTGTACATATTTAAGTTTTTTCCAGAAGCAGTTTTCTTCATCATTTCACAGGGAGATTGTGATTGTTTTATGATAGAAGCACTCTGTGGTGGTTCTTTCGAAGTATTATATTGTTTTATAGATTCTGTTGGTGTAGTCTGATTTTTAACTGCAGTTACGCTATAAAATATTTTAATAAATTATTATATAAACGCAAAACATCCATTTTGCATATTGTAAAACATTATACCGTTTAAAACGAGGATCTAAAGAACCAGGTTTCCTTTTTATTGTATTAAGTGTTAATTGATGTACGGAAGAATTAAAATCTTTCATTTCCATTGTTTTGAATGATCTATGATTTTAAAAGAATTTCTAATGTGTATTTTGTACTTTTTAAAATCTTATAATAATTATGAGGTTATTTTTCTAATATATCACTTACTGATGTTGTGGTATGCGTACTGTAGTACGACTTCTCCTAGGTGTACCTGTTAATGTAATAACACACGGAGGATGAATTATGTCATCAGCATCATCTACTAATTTACGTGGTGGAATTTTTGGCCATGATGGATCTTCAGGTACTCTAAATTTATGTCAAAACTTTGTTTACAACATATATTACCAGTTATAAATTTGTTACTTACCTCAATGATCCAACATTGTATTTTTGTGGAATTGGTAATAAATTTTCACTGTTTACTAGAGTAAAATATATTAAATAGAAATATTATTACAATATAACTTGTGACATTATTCTGTTCTAACATATTTACCTTTAATATTTAATTTAAGTGCACTTTTATCATCTAAACATGACATATTAAAATAATCATACATTTCAAAATTATTCTCTTTAATTTAAATAAACTTCTTTTTACTTCCAAAGTTAATGTAACAGTAATGCAATAAAAAATGAAAAATTATGTAACCATGTATATTGATTACATTTTTTTCTATTGATAGTCTTGCAGTCCACTTAATTTTTTTCTTTTGTTTTTTATGAAAACATTTTTAATATTTACTTATGTATCTAGGTAGAATATTTTAAATTTATAAATATGTATTATAAAAACATTTTTTATCATTTCTGTTACTTATATGAAAAATTGAACAAAAAGAAAACTTAAAAATTACAAAAATTCACTCTCGTTGTGATAATCGTAAACATAGGTATCCTTTATTCGCACAGCGGGTAATATATATACAATCAATCAGTTATTGTTTGGAAACCTTAATGCTAAGGATTAATAATTTGAGATTCATATTTTATCTATATTTTATAGATACAGTACAATAGCAAAACTGCTTTGTTGGGAATATTTATGACTTTGATAGAAAAAATGAATACTAAAAATAATAATTTATGTGTGAGGTAATAAAGTTCGTACATGTAAACATAACAAGATTCAACGTAATCAGATGTATATACATATATAAATAGTATACTTATAACTACTTCATATCTATTATAATTGTTTATTGCGCGTAAAATTATATGATTAAATATATATTATATTACATATACATCACTTGAAATATTGTTATAAACAAGGCCATATATAATAATAGTATTTGTTATATATCACATGATCATACAATAATATTGATATTGTAGAATATGAATGACTAGATAAATAAATAATAAGACATATGAAAAGAAAGACTTAAAAAAGATTATTCTACCAGATGTTGCTATTATTTTTCATTGTATATCAATCATACAGTTGTAAGTTATAACTCCAGTTTGTCAATTCATACTTATTAAACGATCACTTCAATATTTACTGTCTACTGTTTACTGCCGTTTGCTATCCGTTATCACTCTCATTATTTGCTGTTATACCACATGACCTATACGCATGTAGTACGTATAATCCAGGTTTTTTGTTTATATATATATATATATATATATATATATATATATATATATATATATTCATGTACGTTATATATGGTATTTACAAATGAGAATATATTTTCGTTTGAGCGCTCGACTACTAGATGGAGCTCAAAATCTTAATAATTGATTAAAGATATTAAGATTGCACGATTATATCTATAATCGCTAATAATTATTAAAATCTAATTTATAAGTTTTAATTTTTATACTTCGATATCATGTAGTTTTTCATATGTCCACTATTTAAAAAAATATTTAAAATAAAAATTATGTGAATCAATAACATCTTCTGGATATTTATTTTTCAAATTTCATTTGATATTAAATTATATATATTTATTTTTAACTTTTTCTAAAAATTTTTTTCCTTTTAACTTGATCGAGAAAGCTCTTCCCAGGATAAAGTGGAAAAAAATAATTTATTTTGTAATAAATCAGTAAATATCTTTTATATACGGATAATTTTATGATCGTATATATATCACATGATGTCATATGTAGAATATATGTATGTAGTTTATCGAATGTATAGTGTGCAGTGGGAAATTGGCGCGAAGTATTGTAGAATGCAACAGGAGGGGAAAAAGGCTCGAATGTTTGAAATAAGAGTAGGGATAAGGTTGAAACGATCAGGGGTAGAAAGAGAAGATTGATAAAGGCATGTGTATAGGGACACCACATACTACATATATATAACATACGTGTGTATACATAGATTACAAAGCAGAAGTCAGCCAATCAGAACAGCGAAGGAAAAGGAGGCTGCAGCGCTTCATATGCTATTTCTGTCACGTAGAACGCATACATTTGTTTTGTTGCGTACAAACGTAAATTGCGTACTTATATCAAGTTATATTTAATTTCTAACCAGTAATATTCCTTAAAAGTGACATATACATAAAAATATACGAATCAATTATTTTTAGAAAAGAAGTGATTATCTTTGACGGTGATCGTGATTATTTTACCACTTAGTGACAACAATGTCCGTGATTATGGATTGTTTTCAACAGTAGCGGACGTACGAAGTTTTATCTGTTTCGTTAAAGCAATTTGGTGAATACCTTTTGACTCCTCCTTAATCTCCATTTTTTTGATTCAGCTTCGTGTTTGTGGGCTATACACAAAAAAAAAACGCAACAGATAATTTCCCTCCGAGACAATCAATTGGCGTTTTGAACTGTCTTTTTTGTATTCTTCATATCAGTACACGGGAGCAAAAACTGAATTCGTTCTACCTACTGTTTCATCGAAAGCTCAATCCTCAATTTAAATCTATAAGGGAACCTAAGTCCACCTCTCAATCTTTCATCAGTGATTTGTGATGTACAAGTTCAGTGCCGGAGGAAAAATTATTACCTCTACAATTAATTTCGTACATTCAAAAAGGAAAGGAATTTTTATACACCTAAGAAACATGAACAGAAACTCAATAAGTCTTCGAAGTCATAGAAGTTTTTTAACATTTCGTTTATATTGAATTACTTGATTGAGTTATTGAAAAGCAAATCAAGTTTGATAGAACACGAAAGTTATTGCGCCAAGATGGTGCAGCACGAATGATCTAACACCGTGTTGTTGAGGGAAGCATGATAAGTCTCTAGTACAAAATTACTGTTTTTAAATAACGCAAAGAAAACCAGTTGTCATAATGAAATTGCTAGAGAGTACACGATTTGAAGCTATAAACAGTGCCTTGTTCATTAAGACCGGAGATAGCAAGATAATTGGAAGGTATTAGCAAACAAAATATGATTTAAATATATTATTATCTATAATAATTGTTTTTTACTATAGGATTGAGAGTTATTCTTGTAAGATGGCAGGAAATGATAAACAACTGTACAAACGCTTCAACGCAGAGCAAGGAGTTACACCACATGACCTTCAAGCTTTGTCGCCACCACAAACATCTTTGGGAACATCACCTGCTCAAAGATATTTTAGGTATAAATGGCATAAGTACAGTCTGTTTACTTGAAAGTTTATAAATTATTAACATTACATTTAAACTATTAATAATCTTAAATAATTGATTAGTTTATAAGTTAATATTATTTGTATATTTACATATTTAGTCGTAGTGTTTCTGGTGATGAAGATGGACCTTTATGTGATACAATAAGCAGGAAAACATTATTCTATCTAATTGCAACTTTAAACTCAGCCTTCCATCCTGATTATGATTTTTCTGATGCTAAGAGTCATGAATTTAGTAAAGAACCAAGTTTACAGTGGGTAATGAATGCAGTTGATAGTAATCTCAGTGCAACTGCTGGAGATCATTATCGTACTTTACGTTCTGCTCTCTGGGGTGCTATCGACGATGAAATATCATTGAGCGAATGTGATATTTATAGGTGAGATTAAACGAAGATGGTTTCTCCTATTCAACAAAAATGAAACATAAAACAGAGCACAAACCTACAACATTACTTCAAGTACACATACACAAGTTAATATATGTAAAAATATTGTAGCTATAATCCAGACTTTGCATCAGATCCATTTGGAGAAGATGGATGCCTGTGGTCTTTTAATTATTTCTTTTACAATAAAAAAATGAAGCGTATAGTCTTTTTCACATGTAGGGCAATTAAGTAAGTATGAAATTTATTTTGAATATATATAGAAACATATCACATATATAATTCACATATATATTTTTCAGCCCTCTTTATGTATTAGATTCAGGCATAGGTAGTGACTTTGTGATGGACGAAGAAGATGAAGATCGTTATTAGATCTTTTATATATGATCACAGTTTACAACAGTTAAAACTTTACATTTTCTCTTGATAGATAATTATTAATTTCATGTATTTTTTGTATGTACAACTTTTTACATTCAGTTTACAACTTAAGATTGTGTGTGTATGTGTGTGTGTATATATATATATAAAATATATAAATATATATTATATATAAATATATATATATATAATTTGATTTGGCTTTACATTTCACATAATATATTTATTTTGTATTTTTCTTTAATTTGAACAAGCATGTGTACGCATTGATAATGTACACACAGTCTATCATCTATTGTACATACAATAGTTTGATTATTTTACTTTTTAGTGAAATGTGACAAATATTAATAAAGCCTAGTCTGTTTTTTAGACAAGGATCTTACTATTTTTCGTACTAGGAAATGCATCTGATTTTCTTTGAAAATTTTTATGTAACATTCTATTTTGTTATCCAATGTGATGAATTACCTTATAGCTAATTAGATCTCACAAACATAAAATGTTGTGATTAATAATTAATTCTATTATGCCAATTATGCTCTAATAATTGTAATTAAGCTTTCTGGATGTGCAATATCTCAATATAGTGCACTTTCATTTTAAAGTAAATAGTAGTATCAGATTTTATTTAATAGAATCTACAAGATAAAAAAATAAATTTTTGTTATCATATTTAAGTGTATATACGATAAAAAATATCAAAATTTTATGCAAAGTTTAAATTAGTAGTCCACAATATCCTTCTTAACGAAAAATTTCATAATTATGCTTTATGAAGCAATGATAGTTAATTTACGGAATAATTGATGTCAAGTAACCATTTTATCATTGTCCTTTACTTACAATTACATATCAATATTACATATTCCATAATGACGTATTCAATTTGGGCATTGTTACTTTCTTAGTGTAATAATTAAATTTGATATTAGGTAGTCTGATAAATGCTGTGAAACAGGATAAAACATATCTATTCTTTTTAAGCTTATAGCTTTTAAGCTATAGTAATTTCTATTATTCACTTTGCCAAATTACTTACCAATACACAAAACGTATTTTGTATTATTAACATATATATTTCATTCTAGTATGTATTGTGAAGCAATGTTTTTTTATACAGCTTAATATAATTGGTTTATAGGAAAAATCCGAAAAATTATTATATGTACAACATGTAGAAATACATAACTACTTCAATCTTTACTTTATACTGGACAATATGTTTATCTGTCTCTTTTGAAATAAATATTTCAAGAAGATATGAATGTACTATAATATTTGTTATCCAAAAGGAATATGAAATTATTATGTAGTATTATGAAGTATACATTTTAAATTATACGATTTCCAAAGGATCAGCATCAACAATAGATACATTAATATTTACAGAATTATTTAATGTATTCGATAACGTTGATGCAAAAGTTTCTAGAAAACCACGTTCAGAATTAGAATGATTTGTTAGAATAACATGAATTCCACGATGAATTGCATCAAGTACATCGTGATGTTGCATTTCTCCTGTAAGATATAAATCGGCTTGTACATTTTTTAAAACACTTATTCCTGATCCTGCACATACGGCGATAGAATTGATAAAGCCATCTGAAAAAAAAAAATTGATACTTATATCTTTATCATGATTTTAATTAAATTTTACAAATAACGTTATACCTGACTGTAAAGCATGAGCCAGTTTCAAAAATTTCAACTTGGTGTGCTGTTTTACTAAATGTACTGCTTCATCAATATGTATTCGATTTTTTAAAGTACATAGACGGCCCATACCATTTTCTTCATTCTCACTAGGTTGTATCGGTTTACAACTATCCATCACTGTAATTACATATTATGAATAATAGTTAATTAAGAATGTTATAATAATAAAAGTATTATAAAAGTATTATATTTTTAACCATCATTGAAAGTTGAAGCCAACCAGTCATTTACACCTCCCTTTATTGAATCAAATGCAGTATGTGGGGAATATACAGCTATTTTATGTTCTAAACATTTTGCGATTATACGTTCCTGTAAAAAAATATAAATTTTTAAAAATGAAATAAATTTTATTCGTCAACCACAGTAAAAATAATTATGGTATTTCTGTTACCTTCCATGTTCTTGTGGTTATAGATTTAAGTGGTAAAAATATTGGAGGATGATACGAAATTATCATATCTGTTGACAGGCCTAGTGCTTCATTCATGACATTTTCCGTTAAGTCGTTTGTTAACAAAATGTTTGATACATGTTTTGGAGATGTGGGTTCAATCAGTAATCCAACATTATCCCAAGATTCAGCTAAAGATATATTTGCAAATTTTTGTAATGCATCCACAACTTCTTCCAATGGCAAACCAATTTTATTAGGTTTTATATCAGTCATAGTGGGTAATTGCTTATTGTGTCGAATTAATATATAAGGATACAACTTCTGATTTGATATAAATGCAGGGAGTTTCCGCAACATCTATTTTCGTATAATCGCAAACCTGAAATAAAAGCATTCTTTTTTGTCTATGTAAATATTACATTTGTAATATTAATAAATCAATATATTATATTATTTTTCAATATTATTCAAATAATAATAAAAATATAATTTTATAAGTAAAGGGTATAAAAATGAAAATGTTTACGTTAATAGTAAACAATTATATTTAAAAATATAAATTACATAGATCATAACAAATCTTATATTACTAATAATGTATTGATACATTTTACTCATTATAAAACCATATTTTCACTAAACCATCATCGCTAGCTGATGCAAGTTGACCAACAATAGCAGGATTCCACTGAGCAGAATTTACATCCTGTGTATGTGCATTATTTATTGAACAAATCATTGAGAAAGTTGGTTCGTGTATATCAGAATCACTTTCTTCTTTAAATATTCTGATAATATCATCTCCGCATGCAGTTACAATTAATCCAGTTATCTTACACCAATCTACATCATAAATAGTCCTTGTATGATATCCGGATAAAGTGCAAACACATTTCCAAACTGAATCATTATTTGTGGTAGAAATTCCTATTGTATTTCCAGATTTGTATTCTTGCCATATTTTTATAGTTTTATCATCACTGACCGTAACTATACGTTCACCAGTTTTATCAAAAGAAAGACTCCAAACTGTAGATGTATGAGAAGTTAATGTGTGTATGCATGTCCAGTCACTATCAATCATGTCTTCTTTGTATATTTTAACCGTATTATCATAACTAGCAGATGCTAGAATGTCTTCATTAGGATGCCATCTTACCTATGATTAAATAAAAACGAATATAGAATAAATGAAGTTTTTTGTTTTCTCAAAAATTATATATATATATATATATAAGAATAAGAAAAAAAGAAAAAAAAATGAAAGAAAAATATTAAAACTATAATACTTACCTTTTTAACATCTTGAGTATGTGCATTAATGACTGAAGCACACTCATATTCGTCATCTTTTGTTTCCCATATCCAGACAGACTTGTCACGACTACATGTTGCAAGTAAATGCCCATTGGAAGACCAACTAACACTTTTAACTTCATTTTCATGTCCTTCCAATGTTGCATTGCATTCAAATTCTCCAGATCTTCTATCCCATATTGCTGTTGTAGCATCAAAACTAGCAGAAGCAATGTAACTACCACAAGGAGACCAAGCAATTTCTCTAATAGTTCTTGTATGACCCTCAGTTAAAATCATAGTTGTAATCCAATTCGAATTTGTTGCTTGCCATATTCTAATGGTTTTATCTTCCCCACATGATGCAAGACATATGCCTTTTGGATGCCAACAAATACTCCAAACTCTTCCATGGTGTCCACTTAAATTTTGTTTTAATTCTAAGCTTCCCATTGTTATCTGAAATAAGAAAACTTTCCAGTTTATAAAGTATTGCATTTCTATTATATTTTCTTACATTAATTATTAATGATACATACATTTTTTTAGATTAACTATATTAAAATACATTCGTTATTACTTTATATGAAGAATTAGACATATTTTACTAATGTATTATATAATCTTATATTAAAGCGTCAACGAGATAACAAATAAATTATTTCATATTTGACTTACTTTCTTTCAGTAGTAATCTTGAAACAATGTTGATCACAAAATCTACTAAATCATATATCACAAAAAGTTCACGTTTATGTTTATAATTTTTACACGTTCTTAAATGTAAATAAGACGTATTAATAATCATTAATACGTTAAATGCGATGAAAATTTTTACATGTAATATGAGCTACATCGTCGTTATATAGAATGTATGATCTTCTACAAGTCAATTAATCCAGAAGAAAAGATAAGGTAGTAAAAACATTACCTTTTCGCATGAATAGTATGCTACGTGCACATAACCATTAATTTATTTACCAATTAATTTACTATTGAATTAAATTTACGATGGGTTTAACGAATTTATAATAACATTATATTAACATTATATTTATATTAACATTAACGAAAATTATATTAAAATTATAATTTTCGTAATACTTACCATAAGAGAACTCACATTGAAATATTGATTATTTTACGCATCGAATGAGAATTAAAGCTCATATTCAAATTTGAATCACTGTGATCATATAAATACGTGATCACACATATAAATGTAATACGCAATATGGAAATATGAAATACGCAAGCATACATAAATTATCTCAAGAAGATATTTTGAGAAATCTTCGAGTAAAGAAAAATCTAAAAAAGCGAAGCAACGAATAAAATGAGAAAAATGTTCATCACCTTTCGATCGTAGCGTATGTGACTTTAGCGACAGGTATGGACAAAATATGAACTACAAGTGTATAGAAAAAGACTATCCTTATTATTGGGTCAATTGTATCGATATCATAAATTTGTTAGGTGATAATCTAACATTTTTTGTGTGTATATTGTTCTTAAGCCCATTAGCACGAATGGCCGAACAAGGATTTATCTATTTTTATGATAGAATTATTTGTCGAAAACTTATTATATATTAAAATGTTTAAATGAGTTACCGTTATTTCTCCATGTAAGCGAAACGCATTTCCTTGTGTTTGGAATAGATTAAAGAATTTGCGGTTTACGCAACATATAAGGAAGTAATTGCTATTTCATGTAAACAAGCACACAACCATTCAAGCGTTACATGAAAATCAGTAGTGGGGGTAGGAACTTCTTCAAGGGCGCCACTATTTGAAATTTGTTTTTACGAAAAATCTTAAAAATAACGTTTACGCCAACAGCGAGTCCAAGCATAATTGTTGATCAATTTTGACGAACAAGGTCTCATTATAAGAATGAAGATTCAAACGAAGACATGGGTTTTTCGAATTTTTGAAGAAGCTTTTCTTTTATATATAAACTATTTTCGAAAAAATATAATTATCTGACACGATTTTTTTTAAAGAAAATAAAGCTTTTTTAAAAGTTCAAACAGGCCATGTACTCGCTTTTATCTTTAAAATAAGATCTTATTCATCCAAATCATTCAAGAATTACATTTGTTTCATTATCTTAAATTATTATAAAATCAAGGGCGTTGGCCAGCCTTAAGATCTATATTGTGTGATTTCAGCGACAGGTATGGACAAAGTATGAACTAAAATATAAATGAAGAACGCTGTTCGCAAAGCGTCTACCATATTGATGGTAAGTTTTTTTAATTATCATTTTTCAGGCGTTATAATAATTGGATTCATGAGTAGATACATATTTAGTAGACTATTAACTATTTTCTCATATGTATATTGTTTTTTGATGCTAGCGTGCGTCATAATGATCTTTGCTGTATATGACGTCGATATATTTGTTTTATGACAAATGCATAGAGAATATTAAATATAGTTAACAGGTAATAATTAGTATATAAATTTACGGCAAAAAACAAGATTTTGTCGAATGTTTTGTCAAAAATAATTAATGAATACTTAACATATATACAGTGATGAGCACTTTATAAAATTTTCAAGAATATTCACATTAATTCAAATACGGTGCTACGACCAATGAGGTGATATATAAAAATCAACATTATATACTATCTTTCAAGACTTTATAATGTTTATTTTGATTTCTTATATCATTGACAGACAAATCGGTTGTATTCGGTTTTGCGCCGATTCCAAAATCAATTTTTTACGAGCATCTACGCTTTCACTATTATAAAAATTATTGCCCGCTAATATTAATTCTTGTTAATCTATACTACTATCTCACAATATTAATTGTGTGATTGATGAAGTTTTTTGAACTAGTTTTCAACATGAAACTGATATCGATAGAAATAAAAAATAAATTATTTCAAAATTGAAGTTTCCTTTTTTTACATGAAAAGTTGCAAGAGAATGTAAGTCAAACTCTTGTTCAAAAGCTTTTTGCTTATGTATAAACTATTCTTGAAAAAATACCATTTTTTAACATGATTTTTTCTAAGCAAATAAAGCTTTTTCAAAAATACAAAAAGCAAGGTCCTAGATTAAACCTTGGTTTTTGAAATAAGACCTTGTTTATCAACATCGTTCAAGAATCACACCTATTCTTATTATTAGTGTAAACCATTATAAAACCAAAGGTAACGAACAGCTTTAATCCTTCAGTTTATTCGTATGGACAATTAAACTTGATAAATATATATTATGTGCACCAATTACGTATTCCGCTCTTTCTTTTATTCTTTAGAAAAAGAATCTTCTTCTAGATGAAGAATCATGAATAATGAAAAGAGAACAGTTTTTTGTTTTGTGATTTTAGCTCATAAAAACAATTGTCCAATTCGCTCTTTCTTTTTTTTATAATCGTTAATTTGCTCGATTGTGATGATGTAGTACGCATACTTCCTTTCTTTTTATTTTTTTCCTTCATATTTTTATATACATCATCACGCATAAACAAGGATCCATCGAGAGATTGTTCGTTTAGATTAATACAGAGTAAAAATAAAATGTGAGACGATGCTCGTATCTATTAAAATCCTCGGTTTTCATATTTTTTCTGTTGGAAATTCTCACGAATGAGTGAGAGATTGTGATTCAAAGATCAGTGTCATACTAAGCTGCAATCTATCTGGGTTGCGTCTGGGTTGGTACTGATTTGGAAGCTCTTCCAAATTATCGAAACTCAAGTGATATAGTGTGTATCATCTCAAGTGAAATATTGTGTGTATGTGCGGTTTGTGCTCGCACGTGTGTGTATATATATATATATATATATATATATATATATATTCGTGCAATGTAAAAAATAATATCGATGGAAAGATAATTTATCTTGTATCTAGAGAATTTTTAAAAATCTCATGAAGAGAAATGTACACTTAAATATGGACAACTATTGATTTTCTAGACTTCACTAAATGGAGAGGGAAGATGAAAGAACAAATTACAATCCGACTTTGAAATTGCTTGATTGCATGATTTTGTACGATCGATTAATGAACTAGAATATTTCTTATCGTAATTTTACGTTAGAAATATAAAAATGAAAAACGCGTAACTTGAATACTTTTTGAAAGGCAAAGTTACAAGAAAAGAGATTGGTCTTTGAAAAGAAAACTTATTATACCTGAAAGTACCATACACACCTTTCTTTTCTCCAAAAAGTACATAGAATTATGAAGAGATGACGTAAAAGAAGATATAAAACATGTATGGAAATTTGTTAACATGCGATATTAAATATTGCTTATCGCTTGTTTTAACAATGAAATATGTTCTTATGGGACATAACAAAAGACATTACAAAACATGCATGAAGCTATCTGAAAGAAACAAAAGAAAGAAAAAAATAAAAAAGAATCAACATGTAATATAAGCGTATGGTAATAAAACCAGTATGGAAAAGGAATAAAAGAAAGAAAAAAAGAAAAATAAAAAAGAAGTGAAAGAGACAATGATCAATAATATAAGTAAAGAACATAGAAGTAAAGCAGCGAAAGAGCTGAATATCATCTATGTTACTGTAAGATACGGTTAATAAATTGTATTTTAATTTAACATCAATTAAGCTGCTGTTGAAATAACAATTAAATGCATCATGTTTAAGCAAAAATGATTTTCAACGAGTAGAAGAAATAAGTAGATTCGTTAATATCAATTGTTCATAGAACGCTATTGAGATGCAAAAATAAAGATTATTGTAATAGAAAAGTGAAAGTTTATCTATATCATTTTGTTTTTAAAAGCAATTTTCCAATAAACAAACTTTTAAATCTGTAGTTTTCACAATATTATGTATATGTACTCATATTAAAATTGACACACAAATTGTAAATCTTTAATATTATGTTCAAAATAGAAATTTTCAATACTTCTGTGTGTGTGTGTGTGTGTGTGTAGTATTATATTATGTATATTTATATATATATATAAAACTCCATCTATCATTTGGATGAATTATAAATACTTTAAAGCATTCGATGAGCAGAATGATTCGATAACACGTAACTTGTGGTTTATAACCACGACTGCTAGGATAGCATATCCTTCATTAGGGCCAAGCATGTCTTGAAAATTAGGTAATTTAAGTCAACATGAAAACATATCTTCTAATTGAGGACTATTTCTTAGTATCACGAGAAAAAAAACAAGAACAGTAAAATACTGGTCTGATATCGGTTATTCTTGTTTTTCTTATCGAATATTTAAGATCAAAAATAATCTTTCTTCAAAGAATGAAATAGTTGACTCATTTGGTGCTTTGAATTCTCGTTTATCTGCTCATATGTCACTTCTCTCTACTCTACCCGTTTTCTTTTGTTCCCAATGCTACAAAACTTTCATTTCTTTTTCATTGTTACAGGATAGATTTAAAAACTAAAAGCGAAAAATAACGTGCAGTACTGAAAGATCACAGCACTGCCCGACGGCCCTTTTTTCTGTTATTACAGACGTATTGATGTTACAAAGCTCGTATGCACACTCTATCCCTATTACTACGTTTTTATCAGATTTTCTATCAATATTCTCTCTATACGTTTTTATCAGATTTTCTATCAATCCCTTTTTTGAAATTGTTTTATTTTCTCTTTTAATCCCTCTTTTTTTTTCTCTTTCCCATTTCGCATATATCCGTCCAAAAGAAACCATTTATTTTTGCCGCCAGCTGCAAAATTCCATCAGGATTAATCCGACAGTACGCAGTCAAAAAAAAAAAAAAAAGAAAAAAAATGAAAATAAAAAAAGAAAGAATATCCAGATATTGATCGAACGTGAGTGGAATTCATGAATATTTTTTATATTGACCGTACGTATGTGTTTTTCATATACCTTGTTTTCAACGTAAAATAAATATTTTTCTGTACAGAAATATTGCTTCAGTATCAAAATGATTTTTTATATGTATCGTCCGTTTGATACGAATTGCAATGAAATTATTGTTATTTCATATTTTGTAAATATGTTTACAATTACATTTATATAATTGATTTATTTTTGTTACAAATTTTTGAAATAAATGCATTATTAATTAGAGAAAGTATTCTTAATCAACCTTCAAAATATCATTACTTGAAAGCCGAGGAGAGATTTAAAAGATACGAGCAACGAGATATTAACCGAGGCATTATACATTTTTCAACAAAATAGGGGATTTAAGATGGATGATTGAATAAAGAAATGAAGTGATTGATGTTGAACGCTGCGATGTAAGTGTTAACTATTCGTATAGGAGAAAAACATGTAAAAATAAAAGTGTTGGAAATTCTCATAAGTAGTGTTTTAATTTATATCACAATAATACAATATATAAGTATTCACAAATTATTTTTGATGAAACATTCGATAAAATTTTGTTTTCGCATATTTATATACTAATTATTATATTTGTGTTAACTATATTTATTATTCTCTATGTATTTATTGTAAAACAAATGCGTATCGACTGACCGCAGCAAGAATCATTACGAGACGCACTTATACGGATGTACATATGAGAGAATAAGTTCACAGCCTACTAATACTATCTACTTTAACCTACATGAAACCGATTGTTATATTGTTAATTGTTATATACGTGGAAAGGTGTAACCAAACAAGCTTATACGATATCGATACGATAGAGATGCATGATGCAAGCGATAGAAGCATGGAAAGGAGAGCGTTCTCCATTTCCTCTTATAGCTCATATTTTGTCCATATCGTGTGTGATTTTAGCAATAGATATGGACAAAATGATGTATATGACATCGGTAAAATGAGCTCTTTTAGCTGTTTTACGCATGCATAGTTTTTAAATAATATTTTTCATAACATTTTCACAAGTTTCTTGTGTTATTTCTTAAATTAAAAAAAAAGGCCTTCGATTGTGGTCGGCTTGTTTGGATGGAATTTTTCCTGCAAACAATTGCATGGATATATATCCTCCAAGGAAAAAAAAGTCGAATGTCGTACAATCAGAAGAGCCAATCAATATAAATATCTCGTAATTAACCGACCGTGTCGGTACTTTAATACCGTCTTGCGAGCGACACTGAATCACTAATATACAAAGGTCCATAAGTCACCTTCATATGAATTCTTATTAGAAGAATGAAGGTACTTTTGATACAAACACATGCACACAATGTTGCACAAACGTGTTTGCAAATAATGTGTTTGCTTTATCTACAATCTTCTATTTTGAAGATGACACGTGATTGTGTTTTTTATCCATGATCGTTAAAAAGAGAGAGGAAAGGAGACGATAGCGAAATTACAATTTCTTCTGACCTCGTTCTTTATTTTTTCACTAATACTATCTTCCCGCTCTTTCGCTCACGAAAGAAACGTATGGTGTATGTGTTGATATGTCTACATATATGTAGCTGCGTATGTAGGCATTCAATCTTCGTTTTGTGTAATATGTGATCCATTTCTTTTTTAATACGCCTGACAATATATTTCTCCTGTGAAAAGAAAGTATACGTGACATAACATAGTGATCAATATCTTAAGCTAAGAAGAACATTTTTGTCCAAACAAATGTAATTCATATTACAATAATTAAATTAATAATATAGGCCGTTGGATTATAATAAAATATGTATTTACAGATACTTAAATAAAATAAAATATAAAATATTTATCTATCGAGTTAGAAATTTAAATGCATTGATAGAAAGCTATGTAACATATGTTAATAATTAAATTAATATGAATTAATATATAATATAATAATATATAATAAATAATAATATAAATTAATAATTAATTAATCATTTATAGATTTTAAGGTAAGATAAATTAATAAGATATTTTTATCAAATTAAAAATTGAAATGTATTTATAGATAAAAAGAATAAAAAATGATCGAATAGCCCGTTGTTATAAATCAATAGAGTTAAAATTTAAGAACCTTACCTGGTGTTGACCTTGTAATAAAATCTAAATAACTAGTGACTCGCAAGTTAACACCAGGAGCTTCATCGGCGCATGTTCTTCCATAATTGATGACTCCAAGAAGGAAAATACGTTTGCTTTTTGGATTTTGCCATAAAATTGGACCACCACTGTCGAACTGTATGATTAAAATATTTGAAGATTATTTTTTTATTTTATAATCTTTGAAGTCGATCGATCAAATTTACCTGGCAAGCATCCTTTCCCATATCAAATGTACAAAGTTGCTTACGTGTAGCCAGAAAGTGATACTTGAGACATTTCTTCGTTGAAACTACATGCAAATCGACTTTTCTCAAAACTTGAGACTTAACACCATAAAAATTCGTACGACCCCAACCTAAGAAAATTATTTTATAAAATTTGTCATATAAAATAAAAATACAGAGTCAAAATACCAACCTACAGCTGTAACAACAGCGCCCGTAAAGTTTTGCTGCATATAATAGAACGGAAGGCAAGCTGGACCAATTCTCATGGAATATTTTAATCTTTTCTGCAATTTAATAACCGCCAAATCGTTTAATTTTAACTTATAATTTGGATGTATGATTATATCATCGATAAGGTAAAGTTGAGTTGCCTTTGTATCGTTATCTAAAGATTACATCAAGTCAAAATGACAATAATTTCAATAATTTGTTTTTAAAGAAATTTTTTATTTAAATATTTTGGTTATTTAAACAGACCTGGCCATATATTATGTTTCCCAACAATGACTCCTAAGATAGAGAAATTTTTTATATATCTTACAACACAATGAGCTGCCGTCAATACATGTTGCGTAGTTATTATAGTAGCACCACAATAAAAAAAACTTTTTTTAAAATTTACAATACCAGCCATCATAGGATATTCATTTATTCCTGTTTCAACCCCACCAACGATTCTCGACTGCAAACGATCATCGTATGAAATAATATCATTGATAAATTATCGAACAGATCATTGATAAATTATATTCTTATTTTATCTCTTTTACCCACCGGATTCGTCCAACCACATCTACATTCCTCTTCGATAGTTTTGACGTTACATTGAAATTTGCCACCATATGTATTACGTTTCGAATGGAATTCTATACTCATTTTCGATGTTAGCGATTCCACTGGAAAAGAATTCAATCTACAGAGAACGTATTCGATGCCATCGTCGACTTTGATCTTCATAAAATCCAATGAACAATTTGAATTCTGTAGACGATGAAATTTATTTTTTATTTTGTTTGATTTTAAGATTCAAATTTTTGTATGATTTTGAAAGTCCAATAAATTCATCGACTTATTTTTGTTCAACTTTTGCATATAGTCCAAACAGAACTTATTTTATTAACAAGATTATTTATCAACAAACAAGATGTTGATCGATTGATCTCAGAAATTATATACAACAAACCCATTTAATTAAAGTAATAATAATATTAATAATAAAATGAAATCTTACCGAAGGAACATTAAAAACTGTGCAATTCAATTTAATTCGGGTATTGCTCGTAACACTCCACCGACAATTATGTTTTCCCAGATAATAATTAGGATAACCAGGATTATATATATAATAATTAACTTCTGGTTCTAATTTTTGCGTGTAGTCACAATCGGGATGAACGATGTTTTTCGATTCTATGATGCTTAGTAGTACGCAAAATAATGGAATGAACTTGTCTATAAAGAACATTTTTATATAAAAAAATAAAAAACAAGACATTAATTAATAAACGAAGAAAGAGAAAAAATTGAAAAAAATTTGAGGATCGAATATACCCTGCTTCATGGCAATGCTAACTTGGAAAAAAAGATATAGGACTTGGGTCTTATCAATGACAACACTGAAACGTTTATGTTCTCGTTTACGTTCCTTTTTATATTCTGAAATAAATCTTTTTGTCTGTTTTTTTTATTTTTATATTTTGGAATAAACCTTACACGAATAGCGATAATTTTGCAGGTAATATTATCGCGTTTATCTTCGTTCGTGGTTACCTTCGTACTCGTATTTACAATTCATTCTCGCGAATAAACGTAAATTTACTACACACGAGTGGTAAATATTATTACAATTATGTATACATATATAGAATCTTTTTGACATACATACTTGATATACACATACGTATGCATTTTCATCGTTGCAGAAATGTTCGATAGCAACTTATTCATGTTGACTTTTTATCTTATTTTGAATTTTTATTTGCATTTATTTTTTATTAACATATTATTTACATTTATAGTCAACGATTCAAATCGATTTCGTGCACGTTTTATATTTGTTAATCTTTTTCGTTTTATTTTTGCAAAAATAACTTATTTTTATCTGTTATTATTGTTATTATTATCATTATTATCATTACAAATAATATTTATAATCTTTTTTTTAAGAGTAATAAAGTTTCGGTAATTTGTATTGATTTTATGGTAATCGAATTTATATTTTTGATTAGATTAATTTAAAATATTGAACACATTTTTAATGGCAGATAATAAAACGCGATATCTTTGAATTAATTATTGTTCTAGAGAATTAATATTAGTTCTTTTGTAAATGGAAAATGGGGTAGATATGCCTTCTCTATCAAAAAAAGTGGGTGAAATATAAGGATATTTTACCAGTTAATGGTAAAAACTGCTTGTTTCAAAAGAGAAGTAAATCACAACGATACTATTGTTATACGATCATCGTGAATTGATCTTAAACTAAACAGTCATGTATAAAATAAAGTTACAAGTGTCGCCGTTGATTATTAAACAAAAAGATTTTATAAATTGGGGTCTGAAACAAGTATTGTTCGATTGCTTCATTGTTTGAAAATCTGTGAATTGTAAGGATCGCATGGTATCAGTCGCGATTACAAAGAGTTTCCGTTATAACTTTGACATGCGTGATTTAAAATATACATAGTTGATGAAAATAATAATTGATGAACTAATAATTTAAAGATACATGATTGATGAAAATAATAAAGTTCAGGGAAAACGAAAAAAATGGATGCATTGTTACGTTACAGTTGTATTGATAAAAAGAATTGAATGACATGATCACATTTACGTAATTATAACAACCAGTAATTATATTAACCGAATAAAAGGAGATAAAGGAATGAAAAGAAGAAAAGAAAGATAAGAATAAAAAGAATTTCCCGTTACGGTAGTATCGATCAAAAATTATTGATAACATTGTGATGATACTTTGAATATTTGAATTAATATATGAAGTCAATAGATGAAAAATAGTAGGAGACCTAAATAGCGTATGCTCGAATTAATGTCAGGTACTATGAGAGGATCACAATGATAGGTGATGGAGAAATCAATATTTCATACTTCAATTTATTTTATTTTATTTGTCACATCAATTTATTTTCTTCGTCATATTTATTAGCCAAAATAATACATAAGCAGCCAAGATAAGATTATTACAATCATCTATAATATTTTAAATAACTTGTTTTCGGAAAGATAAATCATATTTGATTTTTTTTTTCGTATCAAGCTCAATGGTAATGCAATATTAAGAGTTATTGTTTCTTCTACAGTGACTAGCATAATATCTGATTATTGATAGAGGAAGATCGAACTATTTTCGTCAGACTTCTTCAGACGATACATAGATCATACACACATCTACAGATATACAAAGACACATACATCTATATATCACTGTTTGCTTACATATAATTACATTCACCCACCGATCTATCCATATATGAATATTGTATATTCCTGATCTATCTCATTTATCTGTGAATATATAAACATTCAAAAGATAATAAATTAATAATAAATTAATAATAAAATATGTTTTTGAATTTATTGTCAAAAAGAAAATTAAAAGATAATTTAAAATAACAAGAAATTAAATTAAAAAAAAAAAAAAGAAAAAAGTTAAAATAAGAAAAAAAATTATTTTAAATTAAAATTAAAAAAAAGACATTCTAATGTTTTTCTCTAATTTTAATTAAAAAAATTTATTTTATAATATTAATTAAAAAAGATTCTTTTTAATTTCAGTTGTCTTTTGAATTTAATTTTGATTCTTTCTTAATTTCTTTTTTGATTTCATTTTATTTTGTAATTTTCATTTTAAGCAATTGCATCTGGATATCGGAGGAACCACAAAAAAAGCGAAGATATTTCATTGATAACGACAGTAATGAAAATGATAATGTAAAAGGACTACTTTAAAATTTGTCCTACGGTCAAAAATCATAAAGAATAAAGTTCTGATTTTTTTTGTAAGAAAATGTGATCCTGAATGTCTAAAAATTCATATAAATCAAATAACATTGTAATATATTAGCGAACTTTAAAGTTATGCGATATCATATGGTATAGTATATACTATGTTCGAGTGACGAAGTTGCTGCAAATTAACGACCAAGACGGTGCAGAGTACAAAGGATTAATACGGAAAAATATAAAACTATCATTAATTGACTATTTATCATCCTTCTCGAGAAAGAAAGAAGAATTTGTATCATTTTACTTGGATTTTGATAAATTTATAATTATTATTTTTGTAGTAAATTTTATAGTACTTCAATTTTTAAAAGAAACTTTGAAACTTATTTTAAAACTTCGAAAGTTATTTTAATTTATTTTTTGCTAGATTTAAATTCTGAACTGGCAGTCATTGGTAATGTATAAAGTCAGCGAAAACAAACTTTTGGCTGATTTCGACAATTTACCGAATTTTCCTTTGTACTCCGAAGAGGAAATATCAAAACTCTCTTTTTCTAAAGGTGAATATTTGAGAATTAATAATTTCGTAAACATTTGCATTTATATAAATGATAAACGGAATTGAATAAACTAATATTTAAACACTGTAAGTTCGCTTAGGCTGTACAAAAGTGGGAACGCGCGTTAAACAAAAAATAGCTTTTCTTTAATTTTGATTTCGACATTGTTGCCTTTATCTAATAATAACATAAATAAACCTTTGTTTGAATTTGACTTGATCCCGTTGCCGGATCAGTCTCCTTGGTCCTCCGACGGGCAGATATTGCAGCTCTCTCACTACAGTTTAAAAAGAATAAAAAACACTACATTAACGTACGTATATATAAGAAAAAATATTATATAAGTTAAACTATATTATATAAAATTGTCTATTGCATGGTACATAAAGGAAAAAGTCTATGAAAATAAATCCTACGATATTCAACGTTATAAAATTCCAATATGATTTAGCTTACCAAGAACATGAAGTGCAGAATATCACCAGCGATTCTCAACATCGATTCCAGTATTGCAGGGATTTTTCCGGTTATTTTCGTTTGGATGATTGTTCTTTTTCCTAAATCGTCGTTACTCTTTTGGAACTAATTAGCAGTGGTCATGTTGGCGTCTTGATGTAGAATAAGTTTATCGAACTGTCGTCAAATAGCTTGTATCTTCTTTTAAATCATTTAAGTTGAGTCGAGCGTACGCTGTGTGATTCCTGCACTATTTTCCTCACCATGACAAGCATTTTTTTTCACAGTAATCCCATCACAAATTTATCAATAATTTTGGATCGATACTAAAGTTACGCGAAATTTTCTTTTGCTTTTATCTTTCTTTTCTTTTTTTGTATCCTTTTTATTGTTTTGATTTGCACTATCGATCATTCTCCATATTCAGATCTGCATCCTTTCAATCATTTTACTTTTTAGGAATCCAATTTTGTTTATCTTTTTCTCCGGGTTTATAGTAGATAAATGTAGGCAGATATAAGGTATATATATATGCATTTATGAATATAAAGATGGGTGAGTGCAATTATATATCAGCAAGCAGCGGTATATAGTCGTAGATGGGTGTGTATAGCTGCGGATATGTATATAACCCGAATACCGTCTGAAAAGATTAAGAAAAATGTACATACCTATGTGTAGGAAAAAATATATGATTATCTCTAAGCTAATTTAAACAAAATGTAATGAACTTACTGATGAGGAACTGGTGAAAGTAGTTCCGTTTCGCTCTATTACTAATTATATTATGTAGAACTTGCTATAAAGAAAACAATTAGCCGTTAATATTACATTACGATTGATAAATTGAAACAAAAAAAAATTCAAATATGATTTATCTCACCGAGAGGAAGATTTTTGAAATGTTATAGATGAATGCCATAGTAGCGGGTAGTTACACATTCCTCCCTCTACTGGAGTTCTTACAACTTGTCAGGGCGAGGTCTCGACTCAGAATGTCCAGCTTGTTCAATCCTTGGTTAGCTTGTACTCTCGGTTACGTGGACCCGGACATTGAGTCGAGCATGCGCTGTTTATATTCCCCTACTATTTTTTTTACATCGAAAAATGCATATCCCCGGTGCTTTCAGCATCAGCTTAGCAACAATTTTGGATCGATACTGCAGTCCCGGGAAAGCCTTCTCTGTTTTTTTATTAGATTTTAAAAATCAAGTTTTGTTTATCTACCTTTCGAAGTGGGAATTTTTTTGCTATTTATTTATTTATATCTATTTATTTTCATGAAGAAAACGTTGATATTATCTAGAAAATAGAATAAAAAAGATTGTATTTAGAAGGACAGTTTATTTCATTGAAAAGCTATCTTTCTACACCATTTATAACTTATGCTTTGAGCGATATTGATCACATAACAATAATTAGAAGAAAGTATAATAGATCTGTACTAATATCCGAAATAATAATTTGACGTAAATGTTGGGAGTAATATTTTGTATGTGTTTTCTTGAGAAATTACGTCATTTTGATAATACATTCTCAAATATTATATTACTAGAAATATATTTTATTATATTTTCTAGATTATATATAACAAGAAATATACGATTTTAGTCGCTCGTATGAAAACATTCAATTAGTGGTACATCCTTTTGTATAAGAGGAATTTAACGATGTTTTTAATCGTATTATCGAATTGTCTATTACGGTTCGATGAGAAAATCCATCGATAAAATACCTTTTATATATGGAATTATTATTTTTGAAAGAGGGATTTATACTCATGCAAACACGCACACAAATTCGGGAATTTAATTGGTACATACATATGAACAGAAGCGTACACGCAGAGGGAGAAAGAGTATAATAAAACAGATATAAAGGCTCGTACATATGAAAATACGTTATTACGTGCATGTTTATTTAATCTGTATTAAGATCTCTTTATAAAAATTCCACTTTGATCTACATTTTGTATAAACGATCGTTTGAAATCCCTTCGAGTTTCTCTGATTTTAATTGGTTATATCCTCTAGCTGAAATTACTCATCTTTGGAGCCTTTGAAAGAGTTATTTGGTCTCCTCATTCCACAGTTTAAATAATATTTCCAATACACAGCGGTATATTAATCTCGTTGATTACAAAATTTATTTTCTCTCAATCTGTATCTTTTTCGACTTCTTTGACCGTGTAATGTGAACTATTGATTTATTTGTATAAAATAAAGTATTAAAATAAAATACGTAAAAGCGGAAAAGATATTATGAAAAACAAGAAATATGATGGAAAATTTTCTCTGAATGCGTGATATTATATATAGTAAAAGTAAATATACTGCATAACAAAGAAAAAGAAATTTAACAGGAAAAGGAGCTAATATTATGAGAAAAAGTTTTTAAGCAATAATTTCTGCTATTACGCAATGTGGAAGAAGATATATATAATTAATACGAATAAATTTTTTGGCGGATTTGGCAGCAATAGTTTGAACGAAATTATTTGTCGACTGGCATCGAAAGTCAAAAAAGTGATACACATCGATTATCAAAATTGCTGAAAAATTCTTTCAACGAAGTTTTTTACTACTACGTACTTGTTGATAACATTGAGAATTAGGATCAAGCACGTATCGATTTGTTGAAATCCGAGCACGCGCGAAGGGAGAATTGCTTGTAGCCAATGACAACCCTCATCCCATGAAGCTACGATTGATGCTAAGAGTACTCTGAACAGGTCCTGTAAAAACGTTTGGAAAAAAGATTGGTCCATACTTGAAACTTTAAACGTTTTCCCAAAACATTGTTTTTGAAGTCGATGGACGCCATAGTCTGAAAATTGCTCGATGGATATTTGTGAAATTTACATAAAATTTTTTTATTTTGCATTATATCTACATAAAAGACTAGATTAAAAGAATCTTTCCATAATATACTATTAAGGATTTCTATTAATAATCTATTATGTACATAGTATTTCTGTATATCAAGATAATAATTTTAACTCGGAAATATTTTTAGATTATGCGAGAGATGTCAATTCCAGGTTTATGTTAATTTATCATCATTATTCAATTAATTTAAATTATGCAATTATTCGTCATTATTATAATTAAAAATAAATTGAATTTAACGTTCCAAGTTGTTTCTCATAATATTCACGATTTGTATTTATAAAATATTCATAATATATAATATACGTTTATTAGAATTTTTTATTTTCGAAATTCCGACATTTATTACTTAATTACTACGTAGAGCGAATTTTCTTGTCAATAAATACCGATCGGAATTTAACTACTTTTAAGTACTATTAAGGATTTAATGAAAATGCATGTACGCAATACGCACTTCCACATATATCGTGAAGTACCTTCATATTGAGACGTTTTGTTATTATGTCTCTCCCATGCGTGTGCTCTTGTGCACACATGTATGCGTAGTTGAGGATGGGTATGCGCATGTCTGTACGTCTGTAAGTCTAAATTCCTCTTCTGAATATAACTTTAGGTATGAAAGGTATTTTCTTCCTTGTTTTCCTCTCATCAAATTGTAGCAGACTGGATAATTCGATTAGCTCTGTAATTTAATTATCAGTTTATGTAGCTGTATCACTTAATTACTTTTTTCGATTTTTTACAGAGCGATGTATAACGTCATTGATTTAATTTCTTCATATGAACGACTACAAAATTTGATTAAAAATTTTTGAATAGAAATTAACTTCCTATTCGAGAACTTGTAAGAATGATACATTTATACATCTAATTATGTAATATTTCGTATTCTAGGATCTAAACTAATTAGTAGAAAAATATTATATTTTTTTAATCGTTCATTTCTTAATACGTATAACAGAGTATAGCAGTGATTTTATTACATTTTTAATAATACAATACTTGGAATTGTATAATGCAAATGATTTAATTTCTTATGAAACATATAATGTAAAAATACTACTTTATATGGATATGGAGAATGATCGACAGGCAGAATCAAAAATATAAAAAGGTATGTAAAGAGGAAAAGAAAATAAGTATAAAAAAAATTTCGTTAATATCCATCCCAAATTATTGATAACGTTGTAATTAGATTATAGGATACTATAGTCTCAATATTTGAAACAATATATGAAGTCAATATATGAAAAGTAGTAGG